>NC_044358.1:12275621-12575621 GCF_007364275.1 Archocentrus centrarchus | reverse complement strand
AGTTTTTTTTTGCACTTTCAGATTTTTGGGGGGGTTCAAACCTTCGGCCCTGTTTTGGCGTGGCAGGTGGAGATGACGGGGGTGTGGAATCATGACTGACAGCTCAACACAGTGGCCGGGCAAAAAAATTCAGCGTCCCGCCCTGGAGCCCCGAGCTCCCCCAGAGCCGGAATGAGAGCATTTTTATGGAGCTAAATTGGGGCCATAAAGTTTGTTTGAAAAAAAAAAAAATTTTGAAACTGAAAAATTATTTTGAACCCGAAAAAAAAATTTAAACAGGGAAAAAAAAAGTTTTACAACTGAAAGAAAAAAAAGATGTGAAACAAACAAACAAAAAAAATTCAAAACTATTTTTCAGATTCAAGGTTTTTTTTTTTTTGCACTTTCAGATTTTTTTTTCGAGTTCAAACTTTTGGCCCTGTTTTGGCGTGGGGGGCGGAGCCTCAGATGACGGGAGTGTGGAAACATGACTGACAGCTCAACACAGCGGCTAAACAACATAGTCCCAGCTGTTGCATTCAGGGACCGTGGGAACTGGAAATGTCTCTAACGCATCATCGATATTCTATATGTATGTGATTAGTTTTGAAAGATAACATGCTTCACCGACACAAGCAGCTTATATGAATACATGACTCAAATCTCAGAGGAAAAAATATGATCTTGACAGATTTGAACAGCATTTTAAGTCCATGTAGGAGATTTCCCATGCTCTCAAAGTAAAGCAGAAGCCTCGTCTTCATCTGCGGGGCTAGCAGTGATCAGGTAATAAAAAGAGATGGAGAGAAAACGGACACATTCACTGTTGATACCTGAGCAGTTTACAGAAACAGCATGACATGGACCGTGTCACTGCCATACGTTGGCTAGTCCGCCATATTAGAAGTGGCAAGTCAGCCTTAAATCAATGAAACCACATGCAAAGGGAGTGGATTTTCTGAATAAAAACGACTGACGTTTAAATTTAACTTCATATTTTAGATGGTCCGACGCCCATTGAAATATTTACCTTTCTTCGGGGAGGGTCCCTGGGGCAGTGCGAGTGAGAGGGCCGCTTCCCCGGGTCCCAATTCCTGTTCAAAATGCTCTCATTCCGGCTCTGGGGGAGCTCGGCGCTCCAGGGCGGGATGCTGAATGATTTCACCTGGCCACAGCTCATTTCCCTCGGATACAATGTGTGGAGGAGGTGCCTGTATCGGTGAAGCATGTTATCTTTCAAAACCAGTCACATACATATACACTGCTCAAAAAATAAAGGGAACACTCAAATAACACATCCTAGATCTGAATGAATGAAATATTCTCATTGAACACTTTGTTCTGTACAAAGTTGAATGTGCTGGCAACAAAATCACACAAAAATCATCAATGGAAATCAAATTTATTAACCAATGGAGGCCTGGATTTGGAGTCACACACAAAATTAAAGTGTAAAAACACACTACAGGCTGATCCAACTTTGATGTAATGTCCTTAAAACAAGTCAAAATGAGGCTCAGTATTGTGTGTGGCCTCCACGTGCCTGTATGACCATCCGCCACCTCATCAGGAGCATGCCCAGGTGTTGTAGGGAGGTCATACAGGCACGTGGAGGCCTGGCGGATGGTCTCCTGAGGGATCTCCTCCCAGACCTGGACTAAAGCATCCTCCAACTCCTGGACAGTCTGTGGTGCAACGTGACGTTGGTGGATGGAGCGAGACATGATGTCCCAGATGTGCTCAATGGGATTCAGGTCTGGGGAACGGGCGGGCCAGTCCATAGCTTCAATGCCTTCATCTTGCAGGAACTGCTGACACACTCCAGCCACATGAGGTCTAGCATTGTCCTGCATTAGGAGGAACCCAGGGCCAACCGCACCAGCATATGGTCTCACAAGGGGTCTGAGGATCTCATCTCGGTACCTAATGGCAGTCATGCCACCTCTGGCAAGCACATGGAGGGCTGTGCGGCCCTCCAAAGAAATGCCACCCCACACCATTACTGACCCACTGCCAAACTGGTCATGCTGAAGGACATTGCAGGCAGCAGATCGCTCTCCACGGCATCTCCAGACTCTGTCACGTCTGTCACATGTGCTCAGTGTGAACCTGCTTTCATCTGTGAAGAGCACAGGGCGCCAGTGGCGAATTTGCTGATCCTGGTGTTTTCTGGCAAATGCCAAGCGTCCTGCACGGTGTTGGGCTGTGAGCACAACCCCCATCTGTGGACGTTGGGCCCTCATACCATCTTCATTGAGTCGGTTTCTAACCGTTTGTGCAGACACGTGCACATTTGTGGCCTGCTGGAGGTCATTTTGCAGGGCTCTGGCAGTGCTCCTCCTGTTCCTCCTTGCATAAAGGTGGAGGTAGCGGTCCTGCTGCTGGGTTGTTGCCCTCCTACGGCCTCCTACATGTCTCCTGGTGTACTGGCCTGTCTCCTGGTAGCACCTCCAGCCTCTGGACACTACGCTGACAGACACAGCAAACCTTCTTGCCACAGCTCGCATTGATGTGCCATCCTGGATGAGCTGCACTACCTGAGCCACTTGTGTTGGTTGTAGAGTCCATCTCATGCTACCACGAGTGTGAAAGCACCACCAACATTCAAAAGTGACCAAAACATCAGCCAGAAAGCATAGGTACTGAAAAGTGGTCTGTGGTCCCCACCTGCAGAACCACTCCTTTATTGAGTGTGTCTTGCTAATTGCCAACAATTTCCACCTGTTGTCTATTTCATTTGCACAACAGCATGTGAAATTGATTGTCAATCAGTGTTGCTTCCTAAGTGGACAGTTTGATTTCACAGAAGTTTGATTTACAGTGTAGAATGCCGATGATGTGTTAAAGACATTTCCAGTTCCCACGGTCCCTGAATGCAACAGCTGGGACTGTGTTGTTCAGCTACTGTGTTGAGCTGTCAGTCATGATTCCACACCCCCGTCATCTGAGGCTCCGCCCCCATGCCAAAACAGGGCCAAAAGTTTGAACTCGAAAAAAAATCTGAAACTGCGGGAAAAAGTTGCAAAACTTTTTTTCATTTTCAAACTATTTTTTTTCCTGTTTAAAATTTTTTTCGGGTTAACAATAATTTTTCAGTTTAAATTTTTTTTTCGAACAAACTTTATGACCCCAATTTAGCTCCATAGGCTGGCGGTCGTGAAGTTTGTGTTGCAGACAGAAGTAAAACAATGTGTTCATTAGATTTCAAAGACATCAAACGATGTGCTTTGGTGAGGAAGTGCTTTTTGTTATATGAAAACTCTGCAGAGGGTGGGGGCTGGTGTAGCTCGCTGAGTTGAGCAGGCGACCCTTACAGGCCACTGCCCGGGTTCATGTCCAGCATGTAGTCCTCCTGTCTGCTGCCCCAAAACAAATGAAATAACTCCACTGGCACCTTTCAATAAGAATCCAGCCACTGAGACCATAAACTGGTTAGGAAAGTTTCCACAGGTTCATTAACCCAGTGAGCAGTCATTTTCAAAGACTGTAACTAAAAGATGCATGAAGCATCTGGATCAGCTCTGCTTTTCTGTCCATCTCTGTGTGGGATTGTTTCTTACGTGACCTCTTTTAGCGGTGCCTAATTTCTGCTTGTTCTGCATTCAGATATTTGAATATACACAATAAAACTCATGCATTTCTATAATCTTTCCTAACCCTTCCTCCCTTCTCACCTTCTCCTTCCCTCCCCACCTCCTTCCTGTTTCTCAGAGGTTGATAGACAAATCCAAGGTGACATGTCTAAAATGGCTTCCCAAGTCAGAGAACCTGTTCCTGGCCTCCCACGCCAGTGGTCACCTCTACCTCTACAATGTGGACCACCCGTGCGGCACCACGGCCCCACAGTACTCTCTGTTGCGGCAGGGCGAAGGCTTCGCCGTCTACGCCTGCAAAACCAAGACGCCGCGCAACCCTCTGCTGCGATGGGCTGTGGGGGAGGGAGGCCTCAACGAGTTTGCGTTCTCCCCAGACGGCGTGCACGTGGCGTGCGTGGGTCAGGACGGATGCCTGCGCGTCTTCCACTTTGATTCGATGGAGCTGCAGGGCGTGATGAAGAGCTACTTTGGCGGGCTGCTCTGCGTGTCGTGGAGCCCCGACGGGAAATATCTCGCCACAGGCGGAGAGGATGATCTGGTCACTGTGTGGTCTTTTGCAGAAAGCCGAGTGGTAGCGAGGGGGCACGGCCACAAATCCTGGGTCAACGTGGTGGCGTTTGATCCCTTCACGACTTCCCTGGAAGATGACGAGCCTATGGAGCTCAGTGGGAGCGAGGAGGACCTCCACCAGGGGGCGCAAAATAACTCCATGCACTTTGGCCGGGTTCGAACAAGCAGCACATTGTCGCGTCTGTCTCGGCACAGCTCGAAAGGCGGCGGCTCGCCATCGGTCACCTACCGGTTTGGCTCGGTGGGGCAGGATACCCAGTTCTGTCTGTGGGACCTGACGGATGACGTGTTGTACCCTCGCCTGCCGCTGTCCCGCGCCTTTACTAACACTTTTGGGCCTTCGCTGTCCAACTCTGGCAGCGGGGGGGTCAACAGCACCTCAGGTGGGGGAGGAAGCGGAGGTGTTGAGGGACACCATCATCCCCCGAACACTAACACCGGAGCCTCCAACCCACCGACGCTCCCATTACCGCTTCCTCGCTCCCTTTCACGCTCCAACTCTTTGCCCCACCCCGCTGTGGCAAACGCCTCCAAGGGCCAGGGTGCCTCAGAGGGGGGTGGGGGAGGAGGAGGAGGGGGAGGGAGTAGCGCCGGGGGGAACAGCACCCCGTTCAGCATTGGCCGCTTTGCCACCCTGTCCCTACAGGAGCGCAAGTCGGATAAGTCCGGTGGCAGCGGAGGCGTAGAGAAGGAGCACAAGCGGTACCACAGCCTGGGCAACATCAGCAAAAGTAACGACAAGATCAACGTGGCGCCGAGGAGCAACCGGCTGGACGCCGCCAAGGTGCTGGGCACCACGCTGTGCCCACGCATGCACGAAGTGCCGCTGCTGGAGCCGCTGGTCTGTAAGAAGATTGCACACGAGAGGCTGACCGTCCTGGTGTTCATGGACGACTGCATCATCACGGCCTGCCAAGAGGGTCTCATCTGCACCTGGGCACGGCCGGGGAAGGCGGTACGTCATCTTTTAACCCTTTAAGTACTTGTCTGTTTTTTTTAGTTGGTTCATCTTGTAGTCAGTCAGATGTCAGAATAATTCCCTCACATGTTTTCAGAGCTGCAGTCCAAAATGTTTTTAATTTAAAGGGCGAAAACAGATACTGTATAAAAAAAGATGGACCAAGCCATCATTACATGATCTTTCATTTTACAGGCGACCATTTTGAAGCCTTTTATTTTGGCTTTTTCCTTTTTTTGGATAGGTGGGTGTTTTAAACCTGATGTGATCGTGTTTTGGTGATAGATCGAAGCTGGTGAGCTAACGCTAAAGTTTATTTACTGTAATATTAGTTTGGGATGCTGGTTTAGGCTCATGAAACAAAAGCTGACTTACAGGCATTTTACGCCCGCTCTCGTCACTTTGTTTCCTTTTCATTCCAGTGTTGATCTGAGAAACACATCACAGCTTCCTGAGCTGAGTGCCGCTGTGCTGATGTCACAGTTCATGCAACCAATGACTGGTGCATCAGCTGTTATTGTGATATCAGTCTTCCTGTACAACCAACAAACCTGAACAAACCAGGAGTCAATCAACAACAGTGCTCATATTGTATTGACTTCTCAGTTACAGTGTAGCTACAACCAAAAGCATTTATTCTAAACATCCCATAATTTACAGCGTGTACATCCTGCTGTCTTAAAGGCCCTCTGCGGGTCTTGGACCACCAGCAGCTGAATGAAGTGTTGTTTGGATCAGAGAGTCCAGATTTTTTTGGGTGGAATAAAAAGTTGAGGTAATGTGGAAGAAAATTTCAGGAAAATCTCTTCAACCCGTTTGTTAGACTCAAGGAGAACAGAGAAACGCTGGCTGCTGGGTACGGGCAGAAAATCTGCTCCAACTATTTCTGATGATATAAAAAAGCGATGTTTCATTGATGATGGCAGCAGTGTTGCAGTGCAATAGTGACAGGCCTAGGTAGACTGCTTCACACTTCAGTTTAACAGTAACTAAAGTAACTTAACTCTTCCGGAGCTCCGCAGCACTGCCACATATGAATCTTATGTCGAGCTGCTTTTCCACCAGATAACCACATCAGTAATTTGCATCATCCACCATTTGCTCTTCCTGTTGTACGGAGTGCAACTAGTGAATTCTCCACCAGTGACGCTTCCACTGAGCGTTCACCGGTGGAGTCAGCAGCTGCTAGCATCTCCTCCCTTGTAGCCTGGTTGTGTTTGATGGTGTGTTTTTGCCTCAGGTGGTGAAACATGTTTGTGGTTTCTGGTGCTAAGTCTTCATCAGGGGCTGACATGTCTCGTTATTGTGCACGCTAGATGGCGTTGCTCCAGAAGACACTAGTCGGATGAATTAGTGAAGGTTGGGCCTAGCAGACACCTGGTGGCTAAATGTCCTTCTCAGTTCAAGTGTCCGTGCTCCTAACTTTAGGAAACTGGTTTGCATCCATTCATCATGGAAATGAATGTCATGGTAATTTTGGGCTTTTCATGATTTCTTTGAATTGTTCTTTTTCCAGGGTGGGATGATTGTACAGCATACATCCTTAACAGCTGGATAGGATGGTAGGACTCATTTAAATTGGTTGGTTTCCTGGCACAGGTAGAGTCCACAAATTTTGAGAAGGGTTGGAGTTTTGGGAAGGCCGTTCCAGAAGCTTAATGGGCCATTTCTAAACAACTGTAGATTCCAGGATCATCAGTTTAAACAATTGTACGTAAGTACAGGAAATTCGGATCTGTCACCACTTTGCCGAGGTCTGGAAGAAGACCCAAGCTGTCACCCTCAGATGAGAGGAAGTTGGTCAGGATGTTCAGGAACAACCCAGGAACCACCAAGGCTCAATCCTGCCATCAACTGGAACCTGCTGGAACAGCAGCATCAATGTCCACAGTGAAGCCAGTTTTACATCTCCATGGACTGAGAGGGTGTAGACCAAGACAGAAGCCCCTGCTCCAAAATCAACACCTTCAAGCCCGACTGAACTTTGTAGCCCACATGGACGAACCAAATGCTGCCTCGATGATGACAGGTAAACAGGTTGTTTATGAAGGAAGACTCCTGAAACACTTTAATTAAAAAAGTAAGACATTTAATATATTAAAGAATCAGAAAAAATACACACATGCATGTGGGGACTCAGAAGAGACAGGCCTGTGTGTGCTCTCTAGCGTGGTGGTGGTTGCATCATGCTCTGAGGCTGTTTTGCTGCCACTGGTACAAAGTGGATGAGAGGAGCGGTCAAAGATCCAGCCAGAATTATGCCAGAAGCTTGTGATGGATTCCTAAAGCATCTGGTTGAGGTGTAACTTGTAAAGGGACATTTAACCAAATATAAGTGGGCGTGCATGTGTATATTTGAGCCTGCATGTATGCTTAGGACCCTGTGTGGATCAGAGAAAATCCTAAATAAATTCAAACTTGTGATGCTGTACAATCAGTTGAAAGAAATCATGAAAAACCCCAAATTACCATGACGTTCATGCCTGTGATGAGTGGATATGAACTTCTGCGCACAGCTGTAAATGCTAAGAAGTGTAAACATTTGTTATTGAGGCCAAAGCAGTTTTAGCCTGAAACATATTTATAATGTGTTGCAATGTGAGGGTCACTTTTGGAGCCTGCCCCAAGTGGCCCCCAGAGGAACTGATCTTCCATGTTGGCCTCATTTTTAGATGGTGGTCTATTTTTTATGTCTACGCTCTACAGCAGGGTGGGCACTTAATGTTCCCACAAGGCCACCTGAGAAACTGGGACTGCATCAATAAGCTTATAAAGAGAGAGAATTCATATCGAGCAGAACTGGGATCAGCTCATTGGTGCGGGGGCCCTATGGGAGACGTGTACCGCCCGCCCCTGCTCCACAGCCTGAACACCAAATCCTGACATTTAAAGGCTGGAACCACAAATCTTTATTCAGCTCCTCAGATGATGTGAGGAATTTCTCCAGTGAATGAGGTCACTCCATGTTTTCTCCAGTGTGGTTTTATTTATTCCAGGACATTCATTAGAATTGGCCTACTTGCTGTGTGCTTTGTCAGTAAAATTATGAGCCATGTGATGTTCAGTGTTGTTGTGTGAACAGATGAAATGTTCGGTGTCGGTTTGAGCGGCTTTTTCACCCGGTAACAGCAGCACAGGGACGACTCACCGTTCATCTTTCTGCACCTGAAAGTGGAGTCGATGTTCTGGCCCTAATTGTGCCCGTTCTCTCTAACCTGTCTCTTCTCTGTCTCCTGCTCAGAACCTGACAGCACAGAACGGGAACTCTCCGAGCGGCACGGTGGTATAGCTGGAGGAGAAGCTTTGCACTCACCCCTCCCTCCATCTTCCCCCTCGTCGTCGTCGTCCTCTCTGTCTCACGCCTTTCCCTTCCACTCACAAACATGTCAGAACTTGGGGCCAACAACCAGAGACTGTACCTGACCTACCACTGCAGTATTAACCCTCAGTATATCTCTCTGTACTCACCTTCACCCACAGGTGGGAAACTCCTCCTGAATCATTCCACATTTGGGAAGTCTTGGGAACAGATTACACTTTGAATATAGCACCGATTCACTCTGTGACGCCTCGATGGCATTTTCTCCTTTATCCTCTGGGGAAGGTGAGGAAAGGCCGGGCGTGGTTTCGGAAGCGCAGCGTCAGTGTTAGAGGCCACTGATACTGTTACAGCTGCAGGATCTGACACATACAGGTGGAATGTTCAGGTGTATTTTTGACCATGTGATGGACCTTAAAGCCAGCTTTGTTAGAAACATTCAGGTTTCACAGCTTGTTCTGCTGATCTTCGGTCTGTGCGGCCCCATTAAAAGCTCCAATACGTTTCTTCCACTGTAATCAGGTGGAAGCTTTGGCCCATAAAAATGAAACATTTGGTTTAAATTTTTAATAAACTGGATCAGTGGTTTTAAAAAAGGGTTTACATTTGGCAGATCTCCCCTGCAGGGTAGTCTCTTTGGGCGGTGCTTTATTTCTGTGGAAATCGTCTCCAGTTCTTTCAGCGTGATTTCCAATTAGCAGAAGTGGGCGGAGTCGCAGGGAGTCGGTGATGAGCAAAGATGATGATCTGTGGCTAAAATGCTCCACCCCTTTTCACTGGGAGTGTCCTTCAGATCCCTCAGGATCTGTTACAGGAGCCGGTAGTCCTGGTCCAAAAAGTCAAGGTCCTCATTCCTCACCTGACGTGCTGCCTTCGGGCTCGGACCCTGCAGACGATGGCTCTCATCAGGAGACGTAGATGTTTGAAGTCCTCTGTGAAATGCTCAGCAGAGGTCTCCCCTGAGTGATCTATACCATGCAGCCAGGCTGGGAGCAGTGCAGAGGTGCAGATTGGCCAAATTTAACTCGAGCATAGTTTTTAATTTTTATGGGCAGAAACTGGAAAGGTTTGTTTTTTTTTAATGAGAGTTTTAGTCCACGATGGAAGTGTGAAAACCACACAGCTACTCTCTCAGGAAGAGTTTCCCACCTTCTGCGGGAATACCGTTTATTCCCACAGCTTCCGTCCTCCGTGTTTCTCCGCAGAAAGACTGCTTTGACCGCCTCGTTTGTCCTTTCTGTCTCTAACGGCAGCCCCTCCTTCATCGGACCCCTCCCATTTCCCCTCCATGCTAAAGACACTGCAAAAGCCACGGCCATTGTATTTACGTTATTTATTTTATCACAGGACTGTGTAGTAATTTATACTGTAAATAATGAAAATACTCTATAAATACACAGCGGACAAATGTGTGAAGACTCTGCAGAGACGAGGCGAAGACAAAGCAGGAAAGATGAAGATTATTAATATATGAAGATCCTTCTATTGTACATAAAACAAGACGGTTATAAATCGAATGTCTGCTGTTTTAGGGAACATGAAGATGTCCATGTGTTTTTATTTTGTGTAATAGAGTTTCTCCACTTTGACCCTGAAAGCGGTCGGGGTTTGATCCCTCCGCGGGGGGGCGGATGTATTCGGGGTCCGGGGCGACTCCTTAGAGGGACCGACCCGAGTCGAGCACAGAGAGCAATCGTCCAGGTGGCTGCGAGCTGAAGGCTTCAGCTCACTGTCCAAGCTAATCAGTCTGAATGGCCACTAATCCTCCAGCATCCTAATAATAACACACACACACACACACACACACACACACACACACACACACACACACACACACACACACACACACACACACACACACACACACACACACACACACAGAGCCCCCTTATGGTGTAGCATCATGTATTCTGTGTCTTGGACTCCATTCCTGTTGCACCTAAATTGCCTCTTGCAAGAATTTGCACATAAAATAAATCCACAGTCCATCCTGAGCCGCCACATTCATGTTTACTGATCTGACTGTGCAGACCCCCCCCCCCTGCATTCGCTGCACACCTTTAGTTTGAACAGGTGCACGTCTGTGTGCAGGTTTGTTCCCTTTGTGTGACTGACTGTGCCACTTTTCGACCTTTGCTCAGATTCCAGACGATAAAAAAGAAGAAGCCAAAAATCCGCTGCAGCCATAAAGCTGCCAACGTGTGTTTGATGGTTTTAAGGTTTTAAACGTAGTTTCACGATGGAGGGCAGAGGGGGTTCTGCTTACCCTGTGCACTTCTTTAAGTGATGTGTAGTGATGATGCTCCCGGAGGCCAGCCTGTAATCCAGACTTTACTGGTTAAGTTACAGTCAGCTGATTCAGAGGCTCAAAATAATCCTTCTTTATCTTATATGCAGCCCCTCAGTCTGAAACAAGTCGTTCTAGCTCCTCCCCCTTTTAGTTCTGACATAAAGCTGCACTGGGCACTCACTCCTGTCCCATCGCGCTGTAAACATGAATATTTCTGATCTCGGGCCAAATTAAACTGACAAAGCGGGTTCATTAACAGATTATTGGCTCATTTATTCAGAAGCAGACGTTCAGTGCCTGAACTGTGAATGAGGAAGGGCTGCAGAGATGAGTCTGAGCACAGGACTTGAACCTGTCCTGCTGCTGCCTGCAAGTTTTTGCTGCTTTTTTATTCGTGTGTGTTGTTATTGTGTTACCTGTCTGACGGTCCTCCTATAAATAGCTGAGCAAACGTCCAGCACTGCAGGAGCCAAGGTTATGCCCTTGGAGCCCCAGACAAACCGCCGCTTTCTTGGCTTCGTGTCTGAGCCGCTGTCGTCGCAGCCCAGTGTACTCATCTTTGTTGTCATAGCAACAGCATGCCCGAGGAGGGTATCTTCGAATGAGCTCGTGAGCTCTGGAGTCGGTCTCGGCTTTATGGGCGAATTAACGCCGCATCACGACGTGCGGGGAAAACCGAAGCTCCGCCTGAAATACCGATGAGAGCACAGATTATTTAAAGGTCGAACTTCTCCAAGAACATCTTCACCTTAATCCAGGTGTTTGTGTGCAGGTGAACCTGCTTCACAATGCAGCGCCCCGGATACTCAGAGGGAGTCTTTGCCTTTCTCAGTATGCTTCTAATCACTTTTGTTTCTTTAAACCGGAGCGTGTTCGGGATCCAGAGTGTTTTTGTGCGCTCCGTCAGAGTTAATGTGAAGTTTTATGGTGACTGAGATGTCTCTGAATGCAGCTTAAAGATGCCCTCTGACCTTTCCTCTCTGTTTCCACCCATGACAAAGACGTAAAAATGAGTTTTAGTTTATTTGGGAACAAAATACTCAAACCACCAGAGCTGTTTATGGAATTTATGGATACAAGTTTGACTCTTATTTCTGCTGAATTGAAGTTTTCCAGAATCAGCTGGAGGGAAATTCAGGGATTCTATGTTGTACCAAACTTTTATAGTTGGATATCTGTGAGACCGATCGCACTGGAGAAACTCAGAAACCCCTCACAGGTCAGAATAAGACCGTTAAAGATGATGTACTTACGAGAGCTCGAGTGGTAACAGTTGGTGTTTCTCAGTAAGCAGGACCTGGTTGGGTTTTTGTGCCTGATGAAGTGGAAGCAGGAGGAACACGTGAAGCTCCGCGTTCACGTTCCAGATTACAGGAATGTTTAGAAGTGCTCAAATCAGAAAATCAAGTGTTACAATCAAAGTAAATGCAACAGTTCACCTTTGACCTCAGCGCGTTTCTGCGTTCAGACCCTCAGCAGGCAGGAAACCCACTGAAACCCAGACTGAAGTGGGACATTCAGCACAGAGGGAACAAACCTTTGAGTCAGGACGAAGAAAAGCGAGTCAAACCGTGTTCATTTGTTCAGCTTTTTCTCCTGAGTGCTTGTTAATGTATGAAATATGCATTCTTCATTGATCACACACACTCACACACACACTCACACACTTATGCCTGCTGTGGTGGAAGTTAAAGCAGCTGAATGACGTCACTGTTTGTAAATGGAGACCTGTTATTAAAACGTGAAACCTGAAGCCTGTCGTCTCTCTTTCTCATAGTAACGCAGTGCTTTATGAGGCGAGAGTTTAAAAGCATGAAACAAACTTCAGTCTGTTTACTGTGGACTAAACTAGGAGAGGAGAGCACACCGAGAACTAACCCTACAGACTGGATGGTGGACTTACCTGGTCACCTGTCAGGTAAACTGCTGGTGCTGCTGGTAAATGGTCATCAACCTGTTAAAAACTGAGCTAAAGAGCGCCAAGGATGAAGGACTCACTCACAGATGTGCACAGGAGTGAACTGACACTGGTTGTTGTGTGCATCACAGTCCTGTCGAGAGGTGAAAGGGCAATCCCTCAACCTGCACAGCACCGTGTGGCTGCAGACCTCTGGAGCAACATGTAACAGGAAATAAGAAGCTCTGACAAAGATTTTATGTTATAAATTTGACATATTCACAGTCAAAAGCACACAAATCACGAGTAAAACGTGAAATGTATCCAGTGTTTCCTAAGCTGGGATTAGAGACAGAAGGGGAGCTAATGGCTCCAGAGGGACAAACACACATTTGCAGCTGTGTGTTTTCTGAACAGCTTCTATTGAACCCTTAGTAAAATCTTCACAGACACAGTCAGCAGATCTCTGCACACAGATTCATGTGTGATGCAGCAACAAGAGGCCCAAATGAAGCAGCTGAAGCTCAGGTGTCCCTGCTTAACACTAAACTGTTCACTTATGATGATATGAAACTGATAGAAGTCAGTCCACAGTTCAAAGCCAGTGAGAGGGAGCTGAAAGATGATGATGCAGGCAGAGGACGGAAACGATCCGAAAGGCACGGGAGGAAGATGAGGACGAGTCCTTCAAGATGAAACGGGAGCGACTGTGATGTTTTTGACTGCGGGATGATGGACTGACCGCAGTCGTCTCAGTTATTCATGAACATTTTCTTTCACGTTGAACATGATGTTTAAAGAACAGGGAAATAGCAGCTGGTGCGCTCGTGGACAGAACAGCTTTAGTGCATCACGCTGTAATGGAGGAAGCTGAGGTCCTGCTGGCTATGACTGAAGGACCCCCCGGGGTGCCACCCACTGCAGGGGCACCGAAGAGGAGAAAGAAATGGTGCTGATCTAGTCTTAAATACCTGCCACTGATATCCAGCATGTCCTGTGTTGAAATCACTGCTCGCCACAGTGGGAGGACACTCGGTCAGTTATCTGGATAAAAGACAGGGTGCACCTGGACAGGCTGCCAGCCTATCAGCTAACAGAGAGGCAGACAGCCATTCACACAGCCTTCTGAGAGGAAACCAGAACACCCCGAGAGAACCACGCAAGCCAGCGGATTCAAACCCAGGACCTCCTTGCTGTGAGGCAACAGTGCTGACCGCTGCACCACTGTGTTTGTTGCCAATATGATCCACACGGTGCTGAATTATAATGGGTGGAATAATGTGTCCTCAAGTAATGAGTTATTTATACCCTAAAATGAAGACGTCACTGCGTGTATTAGGTGGGACTTTTTATACTGATCAGTCACCACAGAGACGTCAGCAGAAGATGTGCTGAAAGTAACTAGTAAATATCCCTTTGCAGAGGATTATTACAGATTTATTTTTTCTAATAAGTACCTGGATGCTTTAACGCGTTAGTCCGGGTCTAAGTGTGTCCTCCTCCCGCTGACGGTCAGCAGAGGGCGATGCAAACAAACACAATCAGCTGTAATACTTCCGTCGACCTGCAGAGGAAGAAAACGACCACGTCTAACATCACGGCTGGTGGCGGTAGAATGGATCGGCCGGTGGGACAGTCCTGAGGTCCGGGGGAGGATCCCAGCAGCAAAGCTGGAATAACTTCCAGGCTACGCTTGCTCAGCAGATGGTCTGAACGTTGTTACTAAATGTTACAGGAGATCCAGTGAAACCTGCTTTTTCAGAGGAATGATTTTGTTAGTTAAGCCACTGCACTCTGATCCATGAATCACTGAAGCTTAAAGAGGCTCCTGACTGAGGGATGAGCCGGCGCTGTGTCTGCGCAGAACAGCAAAGGACCAACGTTCATCTGTATCTGTAGGCTCTTTGTTACTCGCAGCCTTTCACAATTACACATCATTTGTTCCCATTTCTTTACTTGACTCCATGACAAATGTCTAACAGAGTTTGTCAGCATAAAATAATATTTTTGCACCAACAAACTGATTCCCAAAGAGCTGTGTGCCGAGCAGCTGCTACATCCCAGCATGGTGCAGCGTGTCTTTCAGGAAGCCCGGAGAAGTGTTCCTGCAGACTGCTTAAAGAAACTGCAGGAAGCTGCCTCAGAGAGTTCAGCCTGAGCTGAAGGATGAAGGAGGTCACACCAGATGTTGACTTTCAAGCTCCTCAGAACTGCACAAACTCTGTTTGTCTCATATACTGTATTTCCAGGTGTGTTTGCAGATGTTTCGATAAATCTCTCCACCGTTTTCCTCACAAATATAAAAAACAAGGTGTGGCTCAAGACTTTTGCACAGCACATTTCTGCAGTAAATCTTAAATAATTTGAGCTTTTTTAAAATTCACATTTTTCAGCAGGTTTATTCCACTTCCATCTGCTTTCCTCCACAAAATAACCGTACAATATGAACAAATTTACTATACAAATTGAGTAATATATACAATCAGTTACACAATATATAGAGAAATAAGTAAAATAAGATAAAAATAGAAAGATAAATGAAGAGAGAAAAATGAAGTGGCAGACATTCTCATTCGAGGTATTCCGAATAAAGCTGAATTAGCATTCCTTATTCAAAGATGGCTACAAAGCAAAGCCTCTTCCGCCTTTTGGGAAGTCTGACCACACCTCTGTACTTCTCATGCCGAAATACAAACAACGGCTCAGGCAGGAACCCCCTGCTGTGAGAGAAGTGACACGGTGGTCTGATCAAACAGAGGCCGCTCTGCAGGGTGCGTTGGATTCAACCGACTGGGACATGTTTCGCAGCAGCGCGGGCGGAGACATCGAGGAGTTTACGGAAACTGTTGTGGGATTTATTGGGAAAGTTGTTGATGACACTTCACTTAGGAGGACCATCAGGACTTTTCCCAACCAGAAGCCGTGGGTGGATAAATCTGTCCGCGACGCCCTGAGGTCCCGCACCGTTGCCTACAACTCCGGCCTCGCCTCTGGGAACATGGAGGACTACAAGGTTGCATCATACAACGTCCGCAGAGCGGTGAAAGAGGCTAAACATCGCTACGGCCGCAGACTGGAACAGCAACTACAACAGTCTGACCCCAGGGGACTGTGGCAGGGACTACGCACCATCACGGACTACAAAGCACCACACACACACCCGGTGAGTGCCGACGCTTCTCTGGCTGATGAACTCAACATCTTCTTTGCGCGCTTTGAGTCGGGAAGCCGACAGCCCGCTGCGCTCCCGGCCGGAGGGGCGGAGACACTCACTGTGACGGAGCGCGACGTGAGGAGGGCGTTTAGACGTGTAAACACCAGGAAAGCGGCTGGACCAGACGGTATTAGTGGACGTGTCCTTAAGACCTGCGCTGACCAGCTGGCACCTGTGTTTACACTGATATTCAACCTCTCACTGAAACTGTGTGTGATTCCCACCTGCTTTAAAAAGTCCATCATAGTCCCTGTCCCAAAGAAACCACACCCCAGCAGCCCCAATGACTTCAGGCCCATAGCGCTCACCTCTGTGGTGATGAAGTGTTTTGAGAGACTCATCAAGACATTCATCACCTCCTCACTGCCCACCACCCTCGACCCACTACAGTTTGCATACCGGCCAGACAGATCCACAGATGACGCCATATCCTTCCTCCTCCACAAGACCCTTTCACACATAGACACTGGTAAGGGGAACTATGTGAGAGTGCTGTTTGTAGATTACAGCTCAGCATTCAACACCATAGTTCCCTCCAGGCTGGTCTCTAAGCTGCTGGACCTGGGCCTGGGCCCATCCCTGTGCAGGTGGGTTCACAGCTTCCTGACCAGCAGACCACAGGTGGTACGAGTGGGTCACCTCACCTCATCCTCCCTCACCCTCAACACTGGATCCCCCCAAGGCTGTGTGCTCAGCCCTCTGCTGTACTCACTGTACACCAGAGGTGGGAAGTAACGAAGTACAAATACTTCGTTACTGTACTTAAGTAGATTTTTCAGGTATCTGTACTTTACTTAAGTATTTATTTTTCTGAGTACTTTTTACTTTTACTCCCTACATTTTTACACAAGTATCTGTACTTTCTACTTCTTACATTTTCAAACAGACTCGTTACTTTTTAACACGTCAGAGAGAAGTTTTTATTTCCGGTCAGTGCGCCGTCAAACATCAAACGATCTGAGCCTAAACGGAGGAATAATAACACATAAGAGACAATCGTACTGGCGTATCCTCCATCACCGGCTTATCTCGTACAAAGGGATTAAATACGCAAACCCATATAATTAATGTATCATTTATAGCGCTATAATCGGGCCGGACCGAGTCCGTAAGTTGCGCTGCGGCACATAAACAGCTTAGCTAGCGCTACTGAAGAGGAGCGAGCATGAAGGGAGTAACGTGTGGCAGGTAAATGCAACGTTTCTAAATGCTCAACAAATATCAGCAAACACACAAAATGTGTGCAGTTTGTCACACAGTGTGTCTGCTAGCTAAAAGAAGAGCTGCTGTATTTCAGGGAGAGCAAAGAGAGAGAAGTTCACTCAGAGATGGAGAAAGAGGACAGGAGAGGAAGAAGAGAGGTTAGATTTAAAGGTAAGGAGTGAAAACAAACTGAAGTATGCTGACTTTGTGTAATTCAGAGATTCTATGAAAATACTGCAGTTTAGTGTGTAATAAATAGGTTAGCTTGTTGTACTTACTACAGTAAAGCTCTGTGTTGGTGCACAGTGTTTGTGTTCATGGTCAGAGTTACAGGTTACATCAGTGCAGCAGAGATGAGTTTGAATCAAAGCTGCTGATGCTGAGATTCATTCACTGAATCCAACATTTCTACAGCCTGTATGCTGTCAGTGTAGGGGATGGAGATCAGCTCAGAGAGCTGTGAAATACTGGGTTACATCTTTGTGAGTTCAGTCCATCCACACAGAGCAGTAAACCTCAGAGCAGCAGCAGCAGCAGGTCAGCTGATCACAACCTGCACACCAACATCATTTACTGCAGCTCACAGTAGAAAGTTGTGATTCTTCTCCCCATGCAGAGCCACTACAGCTGATCTTAGGGTTCCTCCACCTTCTGAATCCCACTGTAACCCCTGAGTATCCTCATGTTGGTGTTTAGGTGGAGGCACAGTCACCCTCTACTATGGAGGACACAGAGAACAGAGCTGTGTTTGAATTCCCTTTCACAGTTTGTGTCCTACATAACAGATTCAAGCTGAGTGCATTCATTAGGATTTAAATTTAGATTGGAATAACATTTGTATTCTCATGTAATATTATTTTATATTATTACAATAATATATAATGAGGTTCGGTTAGTTTTACACAAAAATAGCAGGTAGAAACATCCTCCAAAGAACTACTTTTACTTTCTTACTTTGAGTACATTTCAGAGCCTGTACTTTTTTACTTTTACTTAAGTAGAGAAGTTGAACCAGTACTTCGACTTTTACTAAAGTATTTTTTAACACAAGTACTTGTACTTCTACTTAAGTACAGAATGTCAGTACTTTTGCCACCTCTGCTGTACACCCATGACTGCGAGGCCACGTCAGAGTCCAACGTCATCATCAAGTTTGCTGACGACACTGCTGTTGTGGGACTAATCTCTCACAATGAGGAGACAGCCTACAGGAGAGAGGTCTCCCGCCTGGAGAACTGGTGCCAGGAGAACCACCTCCTGCTCAATGTCAGCAAAACAAAGGAACTGATCGTGGACTTCAGCAGGAAGCAGCAGAGGGACTACCATCCACTTGTCATCAGTGGTGCTGAGGTGGAAAGAGTGGACACCTTCAAATACCTGGGAGTGACCATCTCACAGGACCTGTCCTGGACTCATCACATAAACATCACTGTGAAGAAGGCCAGACAGCGTCTCTACCTCCTCAGGCGGCTGAGAGACTTCAAGCTCCCACTCAAGGTGCTCAGGAACTTTTACACCTGCACCATCGAGAGCATCATGCGTGGGAGCATCACCACCTGGATGGGAAACTGCACCAAGCAGGACTTCATGGCCCTAAAAAGGGTGGTTCATTCAGCTGAACGGACCATCAGAACCACCCTCCCCAACCTGCAGGACATTTACACCAAGCAGTGCAGGCTGAGGGCCATGAAGATCCTAAAACAGCCCAGCCACCCCGGACACTCTCTCTTCTCCCTGCTCCCATCAGGCCGGCGTTACCGCTGCCTGAGGGCTAAGACTGAAAGGTTGAAGAAGAGTTTTTACCCACAAGCCATCCGTCTGCTCAACTCTGAGCCCTAACTGGACCATTATTGCACAATGTAAATATTATAATTTATAAAAGTGTGTATAGTGTATAGTATATAGAGTATAGTGTATAGTGTGAATTACTTATTTATTCTTATTCTTCTTATTTATATGTGTGTGTATATATGGTTGCAGGTACAAAATACATTTCACTGTGCATTGTACTGTGTATAACTGTGCATGTGACGAATAAACACTATCTTAATCTTGTTTTCTTCTACATATTTTAGTGAATTAAAGTAGAGTTTCGTCTCAGTTAAAAATAACATAAATGACGGGGTTGTTTTTGACATCTTTGCTTTATGAATGTGAAATTTACCCAATAAGATAAATAGGTTGACAATGTTCATTATTTTGAGAAAAAATCCAGCGCTTCTGTCTCTCACGTCATGACGACACGCGTTCCCTCACAGCCAAACAGCCAATCACAGCACAGCGTCCCTCCAGCTGATGCAACCTAGGCGAGGGTGAAAAGCAGGAAAGTTAGGGACGGAGCGGAGCCTCAGAGCGCCTGCGTCGCTTCGTTTGGCCTGTGACGGAAGCGTGACGACGGAGAGTAACGCCGGAAACATGAAAATATACAAAATAAAAGCACTCGGCGACCGAGTGACCTACTTTCACCATGCGGATCAGATTTCAGCTGTTATTGATGTCATTGATGAGTGATGACATTTTATCAGGTATACATATGTTATATGCGATATAAAACCAAGGTGAACGTCATTTAAACCGTTCAAAACAAAATCTCTTTATTCCAAAGTTTGTAAGTTTAAATGCAAAGATCAATGGTTTATTTTAAACCAAATTATCAGGTTAAGCTTTAAAGCTGTGTACAAACAGTCAGTGAGATTACTTAACTGCTGCTGATTACCGTGTTTGCATCACCTCTAATTTAATCTGATCTCTCTTAAAGATCAGTGGTAACATGCTTAAAGACTAAAACTGGACTTTTAAAAAGCCCCAAATGAGACTACTCTCTGCAATTAAATAAGAATAAACAGGAAATGTCCTCAGCTGTCAGTCGGTCAAATCTGTCAACCAAACACTCATCGGGAAGCTTGCCCCAAACACCTGCTACCCACTGTAATAATAATAATAATAATAATAATAATAATAATAATAATAATAATAATAATAATAATAATGTGGAAACGCTACAAACGGAAAAGAAAGAAATAAAAATGAAAAATTCAAACTGAAATTCAACAGAGGCTTAGGGCTTTTACTTTGAAGCTCCGGGCGGAAGCGGCCTGTGCTCACGGCGGCTAACGTGACGCGTTTACGGGGTTTTGTCATTTACGGTGTCGTCGAGTTGGATTAAACAACAATAAGAAGTCGAGTCGTTCGTTCAGCGTTTAGATCGAAGATGGAGAAGAAGGAGGGGGTCGTGACGGTGAAACGGTAAGACTCAGTGATGGACGGTGTCTCCGGTGGCGGGCTCGGCGCGTTTATCGGTATTTGTCGGTTTTTAACTTCGAGTCTCCGGGAGCCATTAAAGAGGCAGCAGGCGGAGGAAGGACGGCCGCGGCGGGCTGTGCGGCTCTCGCTGCTTGTATTTATAAAACATTTTTAGTATTTAAATAATAAAGTGATATTTTTCCACAGCTCCACGCTGTATTTTCTCCGGCCTTTAAATCTGAAATCCCATTTGAACCTATTTTAATTGCACATACTGAACTGAAGGCGGCTTATTTCATTAAAGACAATAAGTTAAGAGATAATTAATACTGCACATATGCAGACCTGCATATTTCTAAACTGCGATCCCGGCTGCATTCCTGCGTTATTGTGCTGTTGTGTTGTGTTGTGTTGTGTTGTTGCAGCGCACAGCCGCCGCCTTTGTCCACGCCATGTTGCTTTGCTTCATGGGTGACCCGCATCCCAGTTATGGATTTTCTTTGATTGCAGGCAGACATAACAAACAGAGACGGTGCAGATAGGCCGTGAACGCGTGTTATTGTGGCGGAGTGTGAAAAAGAGGAAGCGTTTAGTGACAGCTGCGAGAAAGGAACAGTGTGTTCTCAGAGCCTGCACTTTGGTTTTTATTATGATCAGACAGTGTGGTGGCCACAGAGGGCATATTTATAGGATTATAAGAGAACCACCTTAATGAGACTGTGTTATAAAGTAAGTGGCAGGTGAATAATGAAGGATTTCTTGTAATTTTTTTATGTTTTGAGGATGATTTCATACCCTGCTGGCAGTGTTGGAGCAAGCCTTTAATATTGTGTGTTTAGCATTAACACTAAAACTGGAAGTACAGCCTTTCCTGGCTCAGCAAAGGGAGGGGGGGCATGTGGGACAAAGTGGACACCCACAGCAGGAGCTGTGACCTCCGCCCAGGATGAAACCTGAAGCCCAGCAGAACAGCATGCTCAACTAAAGTGGGTTACGTCTTATTACATTTGTTCATGCTTGTAGGTCGCTCAGAGGCCTGAACTGACTGTGCCTTTATTGATTCAGATAACTCGTCTGGTTATTGTTTGATTGGAAGAACAGGAATGTGAAGACATGGCCTTGGGCTTTGGGCATTTTATGACTCTCCTAATGGTTTTTACCTCCGTCACAGAGGTTATGTGTTGGCTTCAGTGTGTGTTTGTTCAGAAAGTCGAAGTCAGACATTTTTGGAAATTTGACAGCACACTGTGATTGTTTATCAGACGTTTATGGATCAGAGCCAACAGTAAAGGGGTTCTTTACTGTTGCACGATGGGGCAAAATTGGACATTTCACATGAGACAGTTTTGATGTTCTTAAAACATCACACATGAATCTGGGACCGGAGACCTTGGAGGAGGTATTAATGAACTCAGTGTTTATGTTCTCGCCTGAATAAAAAAAAGACTCCTACAGCTGTTTAACTGCTCATGAAGTTCGTGTAAAAGGTAATAATGAAGAAAAAAACAGTGTTCCCTGGATTCATTTGACATGTCTGATACTTTAAATCCAGAACGGGCCCATTAAAGCTCAGGGCACCTGGTTTTACGTGTGCTCTACAGCATGAGATACTTCAGGTATCTCAGGATATTCATCATCTGTTTTGGCTCATTAAATGTGGGTGTTTGCTTCTGTACATTAGAAGGTTATTATACAGCTGTCTGACTGGAGCAGCCAGGTCTGTGTGGGACCTGCTGGCTGAGTCTGACACTCCTGCTTTACAGAATGACCAAGGCTTGGTTTCAGGCCAAGAAAGCCTGTGAGTGGAGAAGAGAACAGTTCAACACATTAGGCCAAAGGGTGTGTGTGTGTGTGTGTGTGTGTGTGTGTGTGTGTGTGTGTGTGTGTGTGTGTGTGTGTGTGTGTGTGTGTGTGTGTGTGTGTGTGTGTGTGCGTGCCATGACAGTCTCCGAGCTGCCAAAAACAACTGTTGTGTTTCAGCACTCTTGGACATTGTGTACTGAGCCAAACAAGGCCAAGCTCAGTTTGTTTACAGTTTGGTGCGCATGTCAAGGATATAAGGGGTGTGTGTGTGTGTGTGTGTGTGTGTGTGTGTGTGTGGGCAGGATATATGTGAATATTTAGGAAGGGGTCCTCGGGTCTTTGTTCTGGATTCCTTCAAATTTTCCTTCACTCTCACGTCCTCGTCTGCTGCACACAGGCTCCTCTTCATTTTGTTCCTTTTGCTTGAAAGTCTACTCAGTGTGTCTGTGTGTGTGTGTGTGCGCGCGCACTCAGGCTCCCTCTCCCTCTCCCTCCCCCCTCTGCACATGCCTAGAGAGGACATTGTGTTCTCAGTGTAAGAGGCAGTCCAACTGGTTATTGCTTACCTCATGATTTGTAGTCACTCCATCTGTACAGATTATAGATTGTGTGTGTGTGTGTGTCTGTGTGTGTGTGTGTGTGTGTCTGTGTGTGTGTGTGTGTGTGTGTGTGTGTCTGTGTGTGTGTGTGTGTGTGTGGTGTATAGAGGAAGGTGAAGTCATGTGTAACGGCTCAGTAACCACAGTTTGTACTCTAGAACACACACACTGAAGTCGGTGTTTGGTGCAGAGCTCTGTCAGGGCTTTGTACACCTCCTCCTCACACACACACACACACACACACACACATTGAGCAATAAGTCGACAAAGAGCAGCTCTGCTCTCTGACCGAGGACATGGCGTTCACTGAGCCTCCTCCTGCTGGCAGCGTGCTCGGGGCTGCTGATGATAAACAGCAGCAGTTATTAACAGTTGTAGTGCAATAATATATATTTTATATATATATAATATATATTATTATATATTTTGCATAACAAATGAAAAATCCTGTGTGTGTGTGTGTGTGTGTGTGTGTGTGTGTGTGTGTGTGTGTGTGTGTGTGTGTGTGTGTGTGTGTGTGTGGACGTCTTGGGCTTGAGGTTTCGTTTAGACACTGAAAGCTACCTGGTTAGCTTGAGCAGAACATCGTAGGCACACCTGTCTCCCTTTTCCCGTGTCCTCGTGCATCGCTGCCCTCGAAGGACAGCGTTTGTGTAAATGTGACGGCATGAGACTGACAGCAGGCTGGATGTTCAGTTTGCTGTTAGAAATGAAAAACAGCAAATTAATCTCTGACAAATTGGTAGCAATGTTTTGAAATTGAGCCTAATCATTTCAGCACCGTTCTCCGTTGGATTTCCTCTTGTTTACATAATTATTTTCATTGATGCACTAATTAAAAAACCCGTTACTGTGAGCTCCCAAAGCCCCATAAGGTGGTGTTTTTTTAATTTGTGCACACGGGATAAATATTCCATGCAGACCACAGAGCCGTTCTCACGTATGATCCTCTGAGAGTTTCAGGATAATTAGGTGAGGATATTTTCTGTTTTTATTACACTCGAACCTGCGCCGACCGCACTGCCATGCAGCATACATGGTCTCCTGCTCAGCCCTGAGCCACCCTGGTGCCCAAATGCACCAGACCTTTACCTGCACTGCTGGCACAGTCTGACTTTTTAATGAGGGACTGGCAGGTTTCATGTGACTGTGTCACACAGTTCTGGTCTCACGTGCACCTGCATGTGAACAGGTGGTGTTCAGGGTGAAAGTGACTTCCAGCACAGGGCAAGGATCTCACTGTCTGACAGCCCACCTGCTGCAGCCTGCATGGACACACTCTTGTCCTGTTTTCAGGTACAGACGCCACAAATCTGACACTTCAACAGGTCTCTTGTAAATGAGAGAATGAGTCTCAAGAGATTTTCTTGTATAAATAAAGGATTAAATGAAAAATAAAAATAGGAAGGGTGTTTTTGAGGGAACTTGGAATGTCATCGTACCAGAAGTTGAGTAGCTGATACCAGCAGAATGACATAATTCTGTACCAAATACCAAAACAACATGATCTCATATATTCAAACATGTAGGCGTCAGTTCCTGAAGAACTGCAAAGGAACGAGTACTGTGGTGTTCTTGGTGGTATCCAGAGTTATTTATTATTATTATGCCCGGAGGAAACTAAGAAAACTGGGCTCTGGGGTGCCTGGGTGGCCCAGTGGTGGAGCAGGCAACCACATGCGTATACCGCGTTGCGGCACAGGCTCGAGTCCCCCCACCCCCCCTCCTGTTTATCTCCACCTAATAGAAAAATCTGCTGTGGCCAAAAACAAACAAAAAATCTGGGCTCTGAAAAAGCTGTTTTATTTGAACCATAAACAGGCTCGAGCTGTGGATGTGAATCGAGGGGGGGGGGGTCTGTGAACAGGAACACGGATCAATAAATTAAATATTGTGAGGAGTTCATAAACTGTGTAATCTGTGTTTCAGAGGTGAAACAGAACGAGTTTAGCTGAAGTCGTTTCTCTTCTGTTGCATTGGTAGAAAAACATTGATGGGGGGGGCAGCTTTAACCCTAAAGCAAGGCAGTTGGGGGGGGGGGGGCACTGAACTCACTGCAGACAGATATAAATTAAATTGTTTATCTTGTAGACAAATAAAGTGAGTGGGACTGATCAGTATCTCCTGAGCACGCTCAGGGCCTCAGTCAGTAGCAGCAGCATTAACAGCCGCTGCAGGAACTGCTGGATGTGCTGCAGTCAGACCTGCAGTCAGACCTGCAGAGGTATCAAACCAGCAACAGGATCTGAAACTTCAGTGTTGTCAGAGCTGCGGGACACTTTGTCCTCACCCGTGTGCAGCTCTGGATTCTTGGTTATGTGCTTTTATGTGTTTATGAAGGTTATTAAAGAAAACCAGTCCTGTTGATGGTCTCCAATTCTTCATGTCACTCAGTTCATGACCCACCCCTTCCTTAAATTCATCTCGTGACCCCTTGAAGGGTCAGCGCTCCCACCCCCCCTCGGGAAGCGCTGCCTTTCAAAGGCAAAAAGAGGAGCACATTCCTCTGGAGCCCCCTGAAGGGTTTGTGAGCTCCTGGCGTCACTGAGCTGCACTCTGGGAGTTCAGATGTTTTCCCAGTTTGTGCTGTGAGTTTGAGTGTGCGTCCTTTTAGTTGTCGGAGTCCTCTGCAGCAGTTTGAAGGGGGTTGTGAGCTCGTTTTTCTTGCAGGCACGCCACTCAATGAGCCTCTCCATTATCTCTACTTAACGGCTGCTGCGTGTCTGAGGATGACGCAGTATCTCTGACTGTCCCACTTCACCTCCTCAAACATGGAAATGCATCTGAGACGGCAGAAGCTGCATGAAATACATACACAGTGACCTTTGCAGTACTTATGTACCCAAAAGATGTTGAGTGACGTTAAGCTGACAAGTTAAACCGAGAGCAGTTTTTGCCTTTCTGCAAACAGCATACCAGAGTTTCCTGTCTTCAGTACATTCAGTTCCTTACGAACAAAAAGAGAGTTCATGACCCTGAGCTGTGGAAAAGTACTGCTTCACATTCGCGGCCTTTCATTTTGTCACCTTGACGAGCAAAAGAAGGACAGAGTGTCTCGTCCTGACAGAGAGCACATGCAAACGCTTCTGCAGGACGGGAGCTGCAGCCGAGAGGTTCCTGAAGTGGAAGAAATCTTCTTGTTTATTTATGTCTTTTTTTTTTTTTTGGGCGTGCTCAAAATTGAGCTGAACCCCAGAGGTAAACAAACCAGATCCTCTGTGGTGTTCGGGTACACGCAGTATTTGAGGCTGTTTTTGTTCGCGCTGTGAACGTGACTCTGGTTCACTTCTTTGCACGAAGGCTCAGCAGACGAGAACAGGGCTGTTCTTTCAGGGGAGGGGGTCCTGGCAGAGACTCTACGTGTGTGTGTGTGTGTGTGTGTGTGTGTGTGTGTGTGTGTGTGTGTGTGTGTGTGTGTGTGTGTGTTTGTTTGTGTGTGTTTGATTGCTAACCTTTGAATAAAACCCATCACATGGACGCGGATGTTATAAATGGAAATAGCTTGCAGTAATGTCCCAGCAATAAAGAGATTTGCTGAAGTATGCGCTGAAGCAACAGCAGCAAAAACCGGCGTGTGCGTTAATCTGATGGCAGGTATTCACACGGGTGGATTAGCTGTTGATATAAACGGCGTGGGCGTGCCGGGCTGTCCTGCTGGAACATTATGTGCTCGTGTCTGAATAGAGGACAGCGATGTTTGCTTTCATGATGGCTGAGAGGAGGAAGTGTTCAGATCCACTGAATGTGAAGGTCCTCCTCTCAGCTTCACCCAGGGCTTCATTTATTTTCCTGCATAAATGATCTTCATTCATCTTGGTCTCACTCCGTCTTCCTCCTCATCGATGTCAGCTGATGCTGACTCGGATGTCTGATAATATATGATATCCATATGTTATCTCAGCAGCTTCAAATGTTCCAAAGTTGTGATGAAGAGCTGGAAACACTTTATTTTAAATGAAGGTTTCTTTGTTTCTCTGGGACAAAATAGAAAAACCCAACGAGGCTGAAACCACATTGGTCGAGCTGTAATTTTAAACATCAGCATCGAGCCAGAATAATCTAAATCTGCTTATTTCAGAGGACGCGGGGCCCCGGTGAGGAACACGAACCCACAGCGTGACCAGTTGTGCAACACTTTTGTCAGCGTGAGCAAATGTGCATCGCTGTAATGAGCGCGATGATGCCGGCTGATTGTGTGTCGCACTGCGTGCTGTGTTTCTTCTGTCAGCTGCAGAAGTTATTTTTGCAGCGGCGTCCAGCTGACGTGTTGTGTTGTTTGTGTGTTGCTGTTTGATAATGTGTATCAGCACTCTGAAAGAAGTCACTTTGTTATTGGGGTTATTAAACGCCCGTGAGATTTAACTGTGGAGGACCGAGGCTGCAGATATTAATGGATGAATGCATGAAAGTCTCAGTCATTTATTTCCTGGTGCATTTTTGACAAAGATGAACAATAAATGTTGGTATATTTGTGTAAATGTGTATTAATTCCCATCCCATTTTCTGAACTGCATGAATTTATTGATGTGGTGTTGCTGCAAAGCCAGCAGTCCTGGTACGTGTTGTTGTCGGCTACATTTTTTTATTGTCATGTTTTCTTCTTCCTGCGCTCACGCTGGCTCAGCAGTCAGACGGAGGCTTTTTTTAGCCGTTCATTTCCCTGTTTTCAAATTATTCAATAATTTGTCCCAAGAAACCCCCCCCCCCAGATCTCCCCCACTAATGCGAATAATTAACTTATTCAAAAATTTCTTAATGGAAGACTGATGTGTTTATAATTTGTGTAATTTTCAAAATAAAAGCTACCAGTTTCTGTATACCACAGCTGTGTCTGATGTTCAAAATAAAAGCCTTGAACAGGGTTATTTAAACCCTCACTTTTTCAAAATAAAAGCCTTGAGATGGTGAGGGGCTGTCATTAGAAATCCCTAACTGATGCATTTACTCTTGTCTTAGTTTGGGAGCTCCATCGTTGTGCTTGCTGGGGGACGCCGACAGATCGAGCAACTGTTGGAAAACAGGGTGAATGAGAGAGAAGTGAAACCAGGCTTTTGTCCTGTCAGCACATGCTTTTTAATCTGGGCCTCAGCAGTGCAGAGCGGCCCCAGGACGCATGAAAAGACGAGCGGGGGAGGGAGGCTGAAGATCTGGACCGTTTCCCTGCAGCTCCAATAAAAACACTCTGTTCCCTTCGGTCTTTACTGCTCACTTCTGCTCCCACTGTGGAGTGTTTATAGAGCTCCAACTTGTGGGCACAATCATCAGCTGAAGATGTGGAGGTGTTTATGTCTCGTTGGCATTAAAGTGGGGTTAATCCTGCAATTAAACGCCCTATCTTTGCAGATTCCTCACATGCATCTGTGATCAGTGCGTTATATATTTGATGGTTGGGTTGTTTTGCATTTAAAGCATGTGGTCCTGAACTCCTTGTCGAGTGTTGTTGAAATCTGGAAGATGCAGTTTATCGGTTTATTGGACACCAAGTGTGGCTCATAAAATTCCCAGACTGACTCAGAGGTCACTGCAGGAGGTTTAAAGCCACACAGCTGCAGCACCCGGGGGCTTTTAGGGCTTTATTGGGGCCGTTCAGCCTGTGCTAGAGGAAAGCCTGGCTCAGGGGCACTTTTCTGCTGTACGGTGTTTATATGAGAAAACACAGATTAAGACTTGCCACTTGCACCCACCATCGTAACAGTATATATATATATATATATATATATATATATATATATATATATATATATATATATATAATATATATATATAATATATATATATAATATATATATATAATATATATATATATATATATATATATATATATATATATATATATATATATATATATATATATATATATAATATATATATAATGGCAGAAAACTTTCAAAAAGCAGGATAGGTCCAGTTAATGTTGCTTTCTTCACAGCATTCCTCTTTAAATTGTTGTCAGCAGAGGGAGGGAGAGGCACACGGTGGGGGTTGAAGTGGAGGAGGAAATTTGGTTAAGAGTGATTTGTTGATTTTGGGCTCCACAGACGTCTTATTTTCTTCTTTTTCTCCCACTTCGCCTCCTTTTCCCTCCCCCACTGCCCCACATTCCTTTTCTGTCCCTCTCCTCTCCTGTTTTATTTCTGTCGTATAATTATCCCCGGATCCTTCTCCACAGCTTCTTCTTTCCACCTTAGTTTCCCTCTTTTATTTCCGTCCTCTTGCCCTCCTGCTGTGACTCACCTCCTGATCATCTTCCTCTTCTTCCTCTTGCAGGACCAGTTCGGAGCAGAGAAAACTGCGCTCTCGTGATGCGGCCAGATGTAGGCGGAGTCAGGAGACTGAGGTGTTTTATGAGCTCGCCCACACTCTGCCGCTCCCACGCCGAGTCTCCACCCACCTGGACAAAGCCGCCATCATGAGGGTGACGCTGAGCTTCCTGCGAATGCATCACCTGCTTCGATCCGGTAAGCAGAACGTAGTCAGGTGACCCTTCTGGGTCAATAACTATTGGCTGATTAAAGTGATTTAAAGTTCAGGCACCGTACATGCCAGCTTACAGGAATCTGTAAATGGACTGTTACCTGTGTAGTACACCTTTCTACTCTGAAATACTTTTTACTACAAACTACGTTCATGCAGCACTTTTTTTTTTCACTTTAACTGCTTTCTGTCACTCTGATGGATGCACCGGGGGAGTTTGGCCCCTAGGACACTTGAGCACAGGGACTGCAGCCCCCTGGGGATGGAACCACCAACCTTTTGCTCAGTAGACGACCCACTTTACCTCCTGAGCCGCAGCATTCCCCAAGTGGGAGGTGTATGGCAGCCTGAAATGACACCAAAGCACAGGCATGGCAGCGTTTTGCTTTGGTGCAAATGTGCCACTGTTACACATCAGTGACAACGCACAAACTTCCTGCAAAGGTGTTGTCACACATGCACTGCAGCCCTGAAAACAGCTCAAACTCGTGGGTCTCAGATTCCTCATTTCACCGCCAGCAGGTCCAGATTTTAGTTTGACAGTATAAACTGTAAATCTGTCCCTTCAGCTCCATCTGTACTGCTGACTTTAGTGCTAATAAGCAAACATTGCCGTCACTATAATAATCAGGGTCTGCCGGCACAGCTGCAGACTTCATGCTGCATGCATGTTTTTTCTGTTTTAATGGCAGAAAACTCAAAGACGGGTTAATTGGGCTGAATAATGAAACCTCTGAGTCGTATATTTGGAGTCAGAGATGACTGATGGTGACTGCAGCGGTTGTTGTTGGGTTTGGATCAAATACTCGGTGTGTTAAAGCAGCGCGAGTTGTTTTAAGCCTTCAGACGGCTCCTTCTTTCACCCTTGGTCTTGACTTCATGAATGACAGAGTTTGAATGGTGACATCAGTCAGGCGTGGATGCCGTGTGAAGGTCCATGGCGCTCTGGCATGCTGCGTTTTCTTTGTTATTACCTAACGAGATGAGTTGGCTCATTGCCTCAGCGCTGAGCGTGCAGTCATGAACTCCTCAGTGAAAATGGGACAACACTGGATTTCTTCACTGAAGTCACAAAGGTGACCCTCTGGGGTGGATCTCAGGATACATCAGGGTACATGAGGGTTTGGAAGCGTGGTCACGGATTCACAGGAGGAAAAATAAATTTGTTTATCTGACACACTTTTTTTTTTCCTTCTTGCCAAGAAAACGTGACTGTAAGAGCGACATAAGCAAACTGTCGAAATGCCCATAAATCCCCACCGAATGGCACGCAGCAGGAAGGGTTGATGCCGAAGACAAACACTTTCAAGAGAGGCTCTTAATTAGCCCAATTCTTCTGAGTGCTCACAGCAGCGGAGGTGGGGGGGCCGTGGGAAGGAAGCACAGGCAGAACGCTGCTGACCTGATAAGAGGCCTGCAGCTACAGCAGGTTCCTCTGAGCCAGATCTCAGAGAGACGGCGCTCACGTTGCAGCAGAGGAAATGCCAAAGCAGGACCTGAAAATGTGGCTGTGCTGACAGCTGTAATTACACGTAAGAACAGCTTCACTGCGGGGAGAACGAGGAGTTACAGTTACAGTCACACAGGAAAGTGGGTTAGCTTAAAGAGGGACGCAGAAGCACCATAAACACTGCAGAGTTTACAGCAACAGGCAGGAAGTGATTACAGCATCGGAGCAGGAGGCGACTGCGAGGCGCTTAAAGGTGAAGGTGTTTTTCAGATCTCCCGTGAGAAAGAGGTTTAATCTGAAGGGCCTTTGTGGTTAAGTAATCCTGCCCGATCTGCCTACTGTAAATAATAATCACCTGGTTGTTTTCTTCTGCAGCAGATAAGGATCAGAAAGAAGAGCCTAAAGAGGAGGAGGTGGAGGTGGAGGAGGAGGAGGAGGAGAAGGATGAAGATCCGATGGACGCTTTCTATCCTCAGGCGCTGGCTGGCTTCATCATGGTGATGACTGAGGAGGGAGACATGATCTACCTGACAGAGAACGTCAACAAACACATCGGCATCACACAGGTACGGGGGGAGACGCGCACACACACGCGCGCACACACATACTTGTAAATAATAATGATGATGATGATGATGATGTGCTTTATGGGCAGAGCCTCATGGGAAAAACACTTCATCTGTACAGCCCTGCAATCTAAAGGCATTTGTTTTTCTGTGCAGGCGTGTCTGGGACACTTAATCCAGTGTTTGTTGATTGATTTGTGTGTAACAAGCCAAGTAGTGCGTGTAGCTGGATAATGCAGGTGCGTAAGGCGTAGGCTGTGATAAACCAGGCAAACTGTTGGCTGCCAGAGCTTCCACAGGCTGGCTCGGCCTAGAATGAATGGAGGAACTCAGGACTTTGTGGATCCATGGCTGTCAAACCTCCCTCGCTCCAAAGGCGTTCAGTCATACCGTAACCGTAACCGTGGTCGTGTAAAGTAGCCCGTGTTCCCACCTGTCCCGTCACTTCTCCCGATCGTGTTGTCAGGCAGAGGTGCTCCAGCAGCCCGTTTGTAGCCACTCTGCAGCGTATTTTCAGCCTCCTTCAGGCACCGTTACGCAATCTGCGCCGCTTCTCGTTCCCTTCCAGCACCATTGTGAAGTAGCCAAGTTTCACTCAGAGGGGGGTTTGGTTTCCAAGTCCCTCTTCAGCATTCTTGGCATCGCCAAACTTCTCCTGACAGATGACAGACTGGGGCGGGGGGGATGTGCTCGGTCCAGCTGAGGCCGTCAGAGGGGTAGCTTTTTTTTTTTCCCTCACGCTGGTGGTTCAGTGTGATTTGCTCCACATAAGAAAATAATCAGTTGATGTATTGATCAGTCCCCATCTGACAACTGTGCTAACAGACTGGGTTCTTTGTGAGAGGAGGATTTCATTTTGGGGAACTCGTATTTATGGATACATGAATGTAACAATTGGTAACTTTGTAGCACAGCGGGCTCAAACCCCCCCAGCATGTTCAGGCGTGGGTCTAAGAACAGTTTGGCTGAGTTTGAGTTGTTTCTGTGAAGATGTGCAGAATCAGAGGAATAATTTCCAATTTTGTTATCTTGCACCGATAAAAAGCTTCCTGGGAATGTCTTCCAAAGTTAATCCGAGCCCCACCTGGGGTAAACATTCATGCATGCCTGTGTGAGCGTCCCGCTGACAGAACAAAACGAGCTCTGCTGGTTTATTTGACTCTTTGTGATTCAAACAGTTAAAAATCTGAAAGTGTTTTTAGCTTTGCAGAAATGTTCCCTCCTGCTTTTAATGCGTACATCAGCAGTGTGTGTCATTAAAATCAGGTCACACTATCAGTTTAATCAAACTCTACACATCGCACAACAAAAGCACCAAAATCAAAGCTCTCCGGTGGTCCCCGTCCGTCCTCTGTCCTCGGTCTCTGATTGACGTCTTTAGTCTCGAAGCTTTCCCCTCGTTCCAGCCACGCCTCCTTCAGTTTCCCGCTCGGTCTTGTGATGCATCAACTTTGACAGTTTCCACGTCGGTGCTGCTTCTCCTCACACAGTGTGGAAATGTGAGGGGTCCTCTTTCAGAGCAGAAAATAGCCGTTGAAGGACCCCGCCGGCCTCGTCGGGTTATTGATTTCATCGCTGTTGTTCAGTGTGAAGTTCTCAGGTTGTCGGTTTCCAGAGCGATTGATTTTTATTCGTTTCTGAGATCAGAACAAATATTAAAACACAAACATGTGACTGACACGTCGTCCCCGTGAATACGTGATTGTTTATCAATGTGACATTTCCTGTATGTTTGTGTTATTGTAGTTCATTTTGTCTAGCTTTTATTTCAGTTAATGACAGTGTGTTAGTCTGCTCTCAGCGGGCCGTAATAATGCTGCTGCAGGCTGCACAATTAAAGCTCAAAGGTGCTCGTTGGAGAGCTCGTTATCATTATTGCTGATGTAGGTCAGCAATGATAAACATCATTGTTCCAGTTTGTTCCTTAGGGAAGAGCTTTTCCCTGTGTGTGTCTGTGAAAGCCGAGCAGGACGAAGGATCCGTTCCTCAAGTCTATTCTTAGCTGCGTTTGAGGCCAAACGCGGTTCGGTTATGGCGAGTATTCACTGAGGCCCGGAGCTGTGACGATTTAAGCCGACAGGCGGCAGATTCAGGGTAATAAAATCACTGCTGCGCACGGATAAAAGAAAGAAAAGAGTGCAAACTTTTAACCAACATGTCAGGTTTACAAAACACACGTCTGTGCTTTTAAAGCCTGAGGAGCACCTGATGTGTTTCAGCCTCCCTCAATCACAGCGATGCAGCAGTTCTGGTTTGTGACTCAGCTCTCGTGGTTTTCTCGTCTCCACAGCTGGAGCTGCTGGGTCAGAGTATCTATGACTTTGTTCATCCCTGTGATCAGGAGGAGCTCAGAGACCTGCTGACTCCACGTCCAGGTAAAGACACACACACACACACACACACACACACACACACACACACACACACACACAGAGCTGTGAGCAGCTTTTTTAGGTTGATCTCTGACACATTGCCACTAACGGCTTAATTTAGTGTTTTTGTGTTGGCTCTGTTTGTTTGTGCTGACCGAACTCTCTGTGTAGAAGATGAAGGACGGTTTTATCATGAACTGCTCGCACTAACTGAGCTGTGCTGTTTTCAGGGCTGAGTAAGAAATCACGGACAGAACAGACAAGCGAGAGGAACTTCTTTGTGCGGATGAAGAGCACACTGACCAGCAGGGGGCGCACCGTCAACATCAAGTCTGCCACCTGGAAGGTTTGTGTGTCTCTCTCTCTCACGCACAGACACACACTCTCAGTTATCTCAGAGTGCATCGATCTGCCTTCCTGAGCATGCTCACTGACTTTCGCTAACCTCAGACCTCACTCTAGCCTCAACATTAAAAATACAGACTGTATATCAAAGATGGCCACTGCTAACATGACATCACCCATTGGTCTTCATTCAGAAGCCTCAGTGTTACAGTTTTGGCTGCCTCCATGTTCACTTTTTGAGGCCAGAAGTGATCGAATTAGTGGCGAGGTCAGCGTGCTAATGCTAGTTGTCTTGGTTAGCTAACTGTAGGACAGTAACACACAACAGACACACCTTAGCTAACTTGTGCTCAATAGCACTCGGGCTGTCTGTACGACCCACAATCCACTGCCGAAATCCGGTTGGATGGTGTGAGCACCGTAGCCCCGCCTCCCCTCCTTACACCTCAGATTTGGATACCTGCTGCACATGACCTGCAGTGAGAGGGACAGAGTCCAGGATGCAGAGTTGTTTATACTGCACTGTAATAAAGTACACACTTTGTAAGGGTGCAGCTGCAGCATGCATTTAACCCTTAAACTGGACCTGTTGAGCTTTTCCTTATGCATGTATACAAATGTGGATGTTCATATTAGACGTGGCCAAAGTTAAAAAAAGAGGATGTATAAGTAAGCCCTTCACATGTGAAGCCTTTGGCTCACGTGCTCGACTCTCTGCAGGCGTCTGCAGAGTGACAGGTGAGGAAAAGCAAATCCCAGCTTCAGTGCTGGAACAGGAGAACTTTGTGCTCTCGTGGCTCCACATTTCACCGGTGCACACTGTGCTGTGGAAGAGGTGATGCTGCTTTTGACTAGCGTAGAATGTGTCCCCTTTAAACGGGCCTGAGAGGGTGTGTCACAAAGTGAAGGACGGCCGGTTCTAAAACCGAAGTTGTTCCTCGTAAAAATAGGTGCTGGAACAGGCGTGCATTCAGCTAAAGTCCAGTCCGAAAGAGATACGACAGGCTCAGGTTATCTCTGGCAGCTGGCCCTGCACACTGTAAACAGTGCACTTAGGAGCTCAAACACACACATTAGTTTCAGTTCATGCTCTCACGTGGACACAGCTGCACGTGTCCCGCTGTCGCATTCCCGAATAATGTGCTGCGTTTAACTTTTAAAACCTCTGGAAGAGTCAGATGTTTTCCAGCACCAGGAACTCTGAACATTTAAAGGATTCAAGCTCACGTTTCAGTTTTAACAAAGGCAAATGCAGAGCCTCAGAGCATTAACACCCTTTACAGCTCCACAGCCCTGGAAAATATTAATTACACATTTAAAGTTAAATTCCCTCAGAGGGACCGCGATGTACTTGGCGTTGAACTCCAGCCTTAAAGTCCTCGCCCTCCTTTTCCAGGTCCTCCACTGCACAGGCCACATTCGCCCTTTTGGCAGCGGCTCCACGTCGCCCCCTGGAGGCAGAGTCATGACCCTGCTGTGTGAGCCCATCCCACACCCGTCCAGCGTGGAGTTCCCTCTGGATACCTGCACCTTCCTCACCCGTCACAGCATGGACCTGCGCTTCACCCACTGCGAGGGCAGGTGAGGCGAACAGTGTAATCGATCTCGACCTTTGACCTCCTCCCTGTGGATGGGAAGCAGGAAGACTAGAAATCTGTTTTCTCACGCTCCTTTCCGTTTCCAGGGTTACAGAGCTGGTGGGATACAAACCTGACGATCTGATTGGACGCTCAGGCTTCGAGTTTCTTCACGCGCTCGACTCGGATCACATCAACAAGAGCCTGCACACATGTGAGTGCCAGTGTGTGTCTGTGTGTTACACCAGGAAGCAGAAACACTGCATGCTTTCAGGGCAGCTTCGCATTTAATTCTCAAAGTCCAGAAATGTGCTAGAGGATCGAAGCACCTTTGCTCCAAGAGAAATCCCAACATTTGGAGTTTGGGTGATGCTGAGGGTGGAGAGCGATGTGCTGCAGGTCCAAGACTCGTTATTACCAATATGAAGCTCTGACTAACAGACGCGTTTGAACCCAGAACATTTCGTCCCAGCAGCTGAAAGTGACATTAAGAAAATGTGCGTTTTTCCTGATATTTAAATATCTGAGTTTGTGTTTTTAAGTGAAAACATGAGCGACTGCCTGCTTTGTGTTTCCTGTGTGACGTTCTGGTTCTTCATCATCATCATCATCCTCTCTCTTCTGTCCACACTGAGCAGTGCTCTCCAAGGGTCAGGTGAGCACCAGCCAGTACCGTTTCCTGGCCAACAATGGCGGCTACGTGTGGGCGGAGACTCAGGCGACGGTGCTGTACAACAGCAAAACTTCACAGCCGGACGCCATCGTCTGCCTCAACTTCATACTCAGGTACTTAAAAAAGCAGCAATGCTGTGTCACAGGATGGTGCTGTTGTTGGCTTCATGTTAACACATTTCTTCTTCTTCTTCTGCAGCTCTGTGGAGCAGCCAGACGTGGTTTTCTCCGTCGAGCAGACCCGCTGCGGTCGGGTGCCTAAAGTTGAACCTGCGGACGAGGACTTTGCGCCTGTTATTGACGTGTGCAGCTCTGAACCTGAGAGCGAGCCTCGCACCGTCTCCAGTGAGGCTGAAGACGTGGATTCGGATTCCAGCAGCAGTGCGAAGCTCTTCATGCAGCTGCGGGAGAAGCCGGAGGAGCTTCTGCAGTTAGCTCCCGATGCTGGAGACACCGTCGTACCGCTGAGTCCAGGTGAGACGCACAGAAGACGCTTTTTACCTGAAAACCAGCGACGTGAAGTCTCCTTTAAAGCCTCATGCATGTTAGAGTTGAGGGAACGCCATCAGTGGTTATCCAGCGTGAACGGTTTGGATCTTTTCGGCCTCTTTCAGGTTGCGTCGAGCTGTCCTTTGCCAGTCCGCCCAGTCCGAACTCTGTGCCCGAGCACCCTCAGGAACTGTGCACCCCGCAGCTGAGAAAGCTCCTTGCACCCATCTTCGACCCCATCACTCCCCCTCAGTCTGCATCCTCATCCTCCTCCTCACCATCACCAGCCTCCTCGCCTGAACCTGAGAAGGTAAATACAAGCCTTAAATCTTCTTTCATCTGTCAGTGTTGTTGTCTCCGTCCACTCTGACCCTTTGTCGTCTCTCTGTGTCTCAGAGCCCCACTGAGGAGGAGGCGATGGACACCAGTGAGGTGGAAAAGTTCTTCGCCTTTTGTCCAGAAGATGCTCAGAAGAAAGATACACTGGTGGTAAGAGCACGAAGGACGCGTGGACCAAGATATCGCTTGGATTCATTTCAGATCCAAATGTTCAGTTCCATCTGCATTTTCTCAGGACATGGAGGGCATGGATCTGGACATGCTGGCTCCTTACATCTCCATGGACGATGACTTCCAGCTGACCTTCCTCAGCAGTCTGCCCCAGGATGCTGAGAACCCTTCATCCAAACTCTCAGCAACCAGGAGGAAACGGTAAGATGCTGTAAAAGCAGAGTTTATCTGAGCTGTCAGCTCTAGATGGATAACGGTCCTAAAACATTACCAAAATGTGAGATTTCTCCTGAGGGAGAAGGCCGCGTTCCTCTGTACGGCAGCCCATCCAGGACATTTTAGAGCCGCTTTTCAGCCTCAGCTTTTTATTGTAGGCGTACAGTTTTTGGTCAGAGTTACAAAGAGGATATAAATATACATCTGAATGTTAAAACACATGTTTTACAATCATCGTCTGTGTCTCTGGTTTAGGGTCCACGACTCTGATGAAGAGCTGCTGCCTAAACAGAGACAGAAACAGGATCCCTGCATAGAGGACGAACTGCTCCTCACCCACAAACTGCTGGTGAGTAAAGAGGAAGCAAAGCAGACGGAGGATTTTACACAAGGCAAATATTCAGACTTCCCTGCATTTAGTAACGATGCAGCGTTCCACTTTTACCTGAAACCGTTGATTAAAGAAGCAAAGAGAAGAAAACTGAAAGAATCTCTGAAAATATGCACTTGGATTCAGTTTGAATCACTCCCAGAAGGAAAAACGGGAATAACGGGAAACTTGACCGAATGTTAAACTGCATTTTCAGGACAGCCTGGAAGAAGCCGACCAGCCGGATGTGATCCTGGACCCGGGACCGGAGGGGCGGAGCCACCTGCTCACAGACAGAGACCCGGTCTTAGGAGGCATGCAAGGACTGTGCGACACTGCAGGTGAGCTCTCCAACCTCAGCGAGAGAGCTGCTTACCTCAGTCTGCCTTCATATGACCATCACTGTGAGAGACCCACAGGTGCTGAGCGGCAGAAGCTACACTCCATATTCAGGAGATTTGGCACCATCTAGTGGTCATGTTGGGTTAGTGTTTGGGAGTAAAAGTATTCCACACAGTACTTCCTGACCAGCATGCACTAGTGTAGTATTTCTATAAATCTGCTGTTGGTGAAACGTTTTCATTTTTTCATCCAGATATGATCACATGATGAGTCTGGTTATAAACTGTAAATCAGTGATGGCAGTTTCTCTCTGTTCAGCCTGCTTTGAGATCAGCTCAGTGGTTAGCACTGTTACCAAGAGTTCTGCTGTTGGGAAACATACCATAAACCGCCGCCTGTGTCAGGCCTACGTACGTAACCGGAAATCCCCTCTGAACCCTACGCGGTCATCACGATCCACCCACCTGACCTGGTGCACATCAGGTGGCGTCGTAGGGTTCAGAGGGGATTTCCGGTTACGTACGTCATCACTGAGGCCTCATGAACTCAAACGTGCACGTGATGGGCCAGCCTGTGCATTTACCTGTGGCTGACATTCATTCAGAAAAAATCACATTAAATGAGAGAAACAGAAGTTGCGCCTGTAACCAATCATCTTCCTGCCTAACACGTCCTCTCTCTCTCTCTCTCTCTCTCGCAGCTCTGATGAAAGACATATTCGTATCTCGCCCACCTCTCCTCTCGCCACCTCTCTCGCCGATGACCTAAAGGAGTTCCTGCCAGTCGAGAGTCGGCCCGACTTCACTGCTTAAAGCGAGAAAGTCGACTTTGGATCTGCCTGCAAACACCGCATCCTGAGCGCACACATACAGACCTGCTCGCACAAGATTAAAGACTGTCACACGCTGCGTCACTACGCCATCGGGTCGCTGATTGTAGCCGAACCTGAACGGCCTCTTCGAGTTGGCTTTTTCCGTCGTTCTCACGCTGTGAAAGAGAGAGATGGCGAGCCGCTCCAGGGCGGGAAAAGTCAAAGAGAAGATGCTCCAATGGGCTTTCCGTAGCCTGCCGCAGCTCCATTCTCCTCGGCCATCATTTACTGTTCGTCAGGGATTTAATGATCTGAGAAATCATCACTGAGGTCTGTCTGTTTGATGGAAACAGCAGGTGGTGCTAATTGTCCTCATGCAAACGATGTGAAAGATTAATTGTCCCCGACGGCTTCAACAGTGAGACAAACAGACGTGCAGCTAAATTTCTCACAGTTCGACCGCGTCTGCGAAAACCGCCGTCGTCTTTCTTCCTTCAGCATCAAACAAAAAAATCAGTCGCTCTTCCATTTTTTTCTCACGATTAACAAAAGAAACTTGCGAGAATCAGTGGCATGTCATTACAGTGGCATATTTTTACCTGTTTTTATATACTTGTGGTAATTTTTTTCTTTTTTAAACTTCTGCTCGTTTTATTCCCGCGTTCTCTACAGATCCTGAGTCGCCATTCGTCGCAGATTATCCTCCGTGTTTAATCTTTAATCCGAGGCGCCGCAGCTTTGTCTTCTCTTACACTCCCTGTAAGCTAATGTGAGGTGATGAACTGATGATCAGACGCATCACCGCCACCGCGGGCGACCTGCTAAGAAGATGCAGATCGATGGGTATTGATTGGTCCTTTTATCGTGGTTTTGAGTATATGTAATCGATTAACTTGCCATTATTGTTAGTTTCAACATCAGTAGAGTAAGCTTGTTTATACGCTGGTAGAAATGTGATGAACACTAGTATCTTAGGTTTTTCTCTCCTTTTTTTTGTCCTTAAGATCGAATCTTATGACTTCTAACAAATTTTACCTCAAATGAAATGAGCAGACCTGCAGCGTCTGAAGAAATATTGTGAAGTTGATGTTGGAGATTTTCATTTGGCCACAATCTTCTTGTCATTTTCCACACCTGCCATGTCCCACCTGTGTGTGTGTGTGTGTGTGTGTGTGTGTGTGTGTGTGTGTGTGTGTGTGTGTGTGTGTGTGTGTGCGCTCCCCTGTGAAACTGCCGTTTTCTTCAACCCTGTTACCTCTTCCAGAGCTGTCTGTGCCTTTTCTGACCCGGTGAAAAGCATCGTCCGGGCTGTTACCTTCACACAGGATCTGCTCGTTCTGTCCCTGATGATTTACAAACACGGAGGAGGGTTATATACTGTTTTCTTTTTACTCTTTATCATCTGTGTATTCTTGAGCTGAATAAAGCTGATGAAGCAGAAGCTGCTGCAGTGTGATCTCTGTGTGTGTGTGTGTGTGTGTGTGTGTGTTGGCCATGAAGGACAACCAAATGAGCTGTTTCATCACCATAAAAGCTCTTTAATAACCAGCGTGCTGCAGGTGCAGGACCACCTCGGACTCCTGAGATCAAACACAGGAACCGTGATTATGCAGCAGGTTTTCGGGCAAATGAAGAAAAGCAGTCTGTGGGGATGCATCGGCACTCGGTGTGTTTTGGCTCAAAAATGCCTGGAAGCAGTTCTAAATGGGAGGATTTAAAGTTCAGTAGCATCGGTCCCCTCACAGCAGAAGGTCCCCGGTTCAAATCCAGTTCAGGACCTTTCTGTGTGGTGTTTGCATTTCTCTCTGCCTTCCACACGTATGGTGTGCGTGTGGATGGTTGTATTACTCCTGTGACAGCTGGGACAGGCTTCAGCCCCATCAGGACCCTGAATGTGATGAGCAGAAGAAGAAGGATGGATGGCGTCAGTCTGTAGTTTACAGCTCCGGGCTTATCTGTAGCTTCCTTAATTTAAAGAGGCACACAGAGCCATAAGTATTTAGACAGTGATGATTTTTGTAATATTGCCCGTGCACACAACCACAGTCGTTTATTTTAATGGGAGGAAGAACCCCACAGTCTGTGTATGAAAACGTCTCTATTTCCTGAACGGTTCATGTAAAATGTGAATTGAAGCATAAAGTCTGCACAGAGGCAGAAGTACTGAATCATCTTCACGGTCAGTACGACCTGCTGAGTATAAGAACCAGGATCTTCAGCTGTAATGGAGCATTTTTACTTTATTTTCATGAAAACCCTCAGATCTGACTTAAAGGTGGGTTAAAAGTCGACACCAGGTGGCGCTAAACACGACATCAAAACATGTTAAAAGAATGATGCCCACCATTCATCATGGGAGAAACCGTCAGAGTTAGAAACACCAGCGATGCTGAGTTAGGGCAGCATAAAGACAGCTTTAACTTGTTTTTAAGTTAATCCCATGAAAAGGTATTAATAGCACATATTTCAGTTGACTGCATAAGTATTTAATTTTGGCCCTGAGTTAAATCAGCCTATTGTGCAGTTTTAACTTCCGTTTAGCTTTTAGGAAGCAGCAGAAATGGGAACAAACTCGGAATAAATGCAGGAACAGCAGCACGTCGTCATGAAATCACAAAGAAGCGCTAACCTGGTTTGCAGAACCTGTCTGTGGCGCCACCTGCTGGTCGCTCTGCAGAATGCATCATGAGGAGGTCCTGAGGGAGTTTCCTTGTTTTGGTAACAGTTTCAAAGCTCCGCTGTGCTTCTTGTTCCGGTCAGAGTTGAGAAAGTCAGTCTGTCTCACATTGCTGTAACAGATGCAATGATGCAGATGCTGACGGCTCACAGCAGACTCATCCAACCAACTTCTCCTTTGAGTCAAATGGAAGAACATGAACAATATCCGGGCTTATCTGTCAGCGAGTCCCTGAATGAAATCATGAGGCTCATAATGTTTCCTGTAAATATGCGAATTATACTCACAGGAAGTGATGAGGCATTTTATCTTTAAGGGAGCTTTCCTGGAGAAAGTCCAAGAAAAAAATAAAAGTTATCGCTGATGATTTCAAGCCTCAGATTCCTCCATCAGCAGCAGTGACATCATCAGTTTCTGCTCACTGATTTGCTCCTCTCAGATTCTGCTGCAGGAGTGTTACTTTGAGAGGGTTCAGAGGTTACTGAGCAGGCATCTGCAGATCCTAATGTAGGTGTTTGAAGGCTGAGCAGATGCTGCTGGTGGTCCTGAGCTTCAGACAAAAAAAAAGATTTGACACCTTTAGCAGCTGCTTCCTGATGAGAGCATCTCTGCTCTGCTGAAACCACCAGGTGAGCCCGGCTGACACCTTTAACAAAGTCACACATGAGGCCAAGATGTCCAAAGAAAGAAACACCTCAACATTTATTCATCATATAACTCTGTGCAATAATACAATATAGAAATAATCATTTTTGTATATATTACAATTCATATATTAGTTTAGATCTGCAGGCACAAATAAAAACATGAAATACATTCAAGGTCAGAAGGCGTCAGTCACTCGAGGAACCCGGCGAGGTTCGCTCAGAGGTTTGCACCGAAAATCTTTTTAAATGGAAATAAAAAAAAGTGTCTACATAAATCTACTCAATCAGAAAATCAATATATTCTTTTAACTGAGGATTCAAAGTGATTAAATATTAAATATTTTCAGCGCTGAGTGAACACAGGAGGAACAGAGCATTTGGTTTCCAAGCATTTTCCCTAAATATCTGCTGCACATCAACATTTTATTCAAAAATAAAAATCAGCATCCGCCCCCCCTCCCCGGGGGTCCCTGCTTCGGAGCAGCACCCCGTGCAGCTCCGCCCGTCTGGACTCGAACAGAAACGCTGTGCAAAAGAGAAAAGAGACAACACGCCACTGACTTCACAAACGAAGCCTCGATGAGCCCCATCACTGAGGGGAGAAGGTAGAGGACGTCTCCAGAACCACACTGAAAACACACACACACACACACACACACCTCTGTGCATTAAACCCCTCCCTGTGCCACATACATTCACACTACACACTATGAAATCAACATTTCATTTATAAATGCACTTTAGTCCTCTTCAGGGGTCTTTGTGACCCATAAACTGTCCAATCAGAGCTTATCGTCTAAAAGAGCATGTGGCTGGTCCTGATGCTGGTACGCCCACCAGGAAAAGTGCAGGCAGGTCAGGAGTCGGCCACCTCCTGCTTTCTGTTTGAGCTGGCAGAGTCACAAACTGCTTCAGTGACATGTGAGCGTCTCCATCAAGTGTCCTTATCATCTGAAAGTGCAACGTGCAGCTGCCGGACGTCCCCGTCATTCATCCTGTCTCTGGGATCCGGAGACTGGACCGCTTCGTAAGGCGGCGGAGGGTTGTCGGGGCTTCGGCCCGACAGGAGGGGACGATGGCTGCCGTCCGACTGGCTGCCGGGAGAGGACTGCTGACAGCCGGGGGCCTCCTGAGCCAAGAGGAGCTGCGTGGGTCCGGGGGCCGAGCAGGTGGGGATGCGCTGCCCCCAGCTGCCGTACACCGCCTCCTCATAGGAGGGGAGGGAGATGGGAAGCCCGTCCACCATCAGGTCCAGCTGGTCCGAGGAGCGGCGGCTGCGGGGAGAAAGGGACAGAGAGAGGTTAATGCTCAGCTGATGGCCCAGTCTCCTGACCTCCGACCTCAAGCTGTAAACGCTGAGTATAAACTGACTGAAGTGTGTCCAGGAGACCAGTTGACCCAGTGACTCCAGCTGTTTTTCACAAGTCACTTAAGTGGCCTTTAATTAATGCCCACTGTCACATCTGGAAGCCATTTCTGTGTCTGCAGCCACACACCTGCTACGTGCCCGGCTGGCTCTGCAGATGTGCGCTGACCCCAGCACAGAGTCCAGAGTCCAGCTGGCAGAAATCATTTTGTTTGTGCTGCCCGGCTTTGAAGCCCACAGATAACAGGTTAGAGTTAATGACTGATGACGGTTTGGGTTAAAGTCGACACGCGCAGTGACGCTCACGTGCTTTTCAGTGTCACGCATCCACCCGTGCTAATGAGTAACCAGGGTGGATGCTGTGCACCCTCTGACCTACTGAGAGGTGCAGTCGACCTAATCTGAAGCATGTTTATTATAATAGTCATTATTATAATGAGGTCATGTGACAGCAGCCTCAGTGGGTTGATGGCATTCAAAGTGGGTGCTTTCAGTATGAGACAGGTGGACTTACTGTATATCCACAGTAATAAACTGTGGATATACAGTAAGAAATCACATGTATATAAATACACCAGACGTTCCAGCTCATGTGAATATATTTGCTCACAAACAAACATGTGGACAGTAAGTTTAATTAAATTTATTAATTTTCCCTTTCTTTCCACTGCAGCACAGCTTTCTTCTTACCTGTGTGATTGACAGGGGTAGAGGCGGGACTTGAGGACCAGGCAGGCGGTGGTGGTGAGCAGGAAGATGGACACACCCACTGCGGTCGTAGCCATGCTGGGCATCGAATCATCGGATTTTGGGATAGGATTTCCTGAGGAGGAAAAAGACAAACATTAAAGATGCTGATCACACACACACACACACACACACACACACACACACACACACACACACACACACACACACACACACACACACACACACACACACACACCTAAATACAAAAAGTGGAGAAAAAGCAGCAAAGGTCTGGATCAACCGACTCACTGAAGACACACAAACACACATCTACACACACCTCCCTGTTGTTAAGCCTCACAGTTGTGCAGCTGCGACTCACTCAGTGTGAAGATGTTTCTAAATTTAAGAACTTTGAAAGTTTCTTCTTAAACAGTTTTTTATTAAAACTCGTTTTATTTGTCTCTACTTTTCTGGGATGAGCTTAGCTGGTGACACTGCCAGCTGTTCATGGAGCATCCTGCAGCAGCTCACCGTCCCCTCAGGTTTGAACTGAGCAGCAGAACTATAACCCCCAGCCTAACACCCAGGCTCTTTGAGGCCATTTGAGAAGGAGTGAAGGTTGGTGGGACAGGTTGGACTGCAGAGGGATGGAGGAGCAGCCGGCATGTCTTCTGTTTGGTGAGAGTCAGAGTTTACTAGCTCTCCTTTAAGGCTGGTCCAGTGAACGTGACTGTGGGCCCAGAATTGGGCCTGAATGAATCTGTAAAAGTTTCTGTCACCACAATAAGACAGTGAGCTGCTGTAACTCAAACCTGAATCACCGCCGTGGGAAAGCTTGGCTGTTCTCTGCAGAAGGTTTGATCAGAACTTTATTATTGACTACAAGATCTTTGCACAACAGGAGCTTTTGGCAGCTGTGCGGTCTGTTCGTGCCCGTGACAACACGGCAGCAGCTTTCCATGAGACCGATGGCGTCAAGAGAGAGGAAACGTTTAATGGTTATTATGGTGGTTTTGCCCGCTTCCTCTTTCTGCACACTGACTTCCTGTTGCAGCACATTCGACTGAATGGTGACAGAGGAAGTTGGAACTGGTCTGAGGAAAGTAAAGCTTCTACTTCCTCTGTAGTGTGTCTGCGTTCACCTGCTAAGTAGGTCAAAAGATGCAGATGATAAAACTGCGGCATCAGCGCCATAAATATCGGCCCTGCAGAGTTTAATTTAACAATGAATTAACCAAAAGCTGTTGATTTATCAAAGTGCTGAAACAAGTATTTAACTCTGAGACTGTGATCGAAGGAAAAGACGTCTTTATCACTGAAATGCTGCAGCTTTAAACCACTGCTGGGCAGTTTTATAATCTTACAGAACCATATCTGACATTTATGTTTTAATATCTGTGAAACAATGAGGAAGTAAAGTTTAAGTACAGGTGCAGTAACTCTATCAGGTGACTCTCTCAGGTATTAATGCTGTCAGAGTAACAGTGTTGCCGGGCGGGTGTCGACTCCTGTGAATCAGTAACGTGGTTTTCAGCAGTTATGTGGCCGCACACATTAGGATGGTTTACCCATTAACAATGAACTCTTTTTTTTTCCTGTTCAAATATTAATAAAATGAGAGTTCCTGTAGCTGTGTGCTGAACTGTGACACCAACTGTAAATATTCTCAGATGTGGGTCATTCATGGCGACACAGTTATTATCACAACACTCGATAACTACCTCAGGAGGTAGAGCAGATCACCTACTAATTGGAAGGTTGGCGGTTCGATTCCTGGCTCCAGAGCAAGATTCTGAAGCCCAAGTTATATGAATGCCTGTGAATGTTAGACAGTATGCACTTAGCATAGCTTCATATGGAAGTGCTTGTTTGAAGCGCTTTGAGTGCTCAGAGTAGAAAAGCGTTTATAAGAACTAGTCCATTTAAACTAAGGCTGCAAAACGTGCATTAAATAATGTTGAGATGCTTAAACATTCATGTCCTGTTGTTTTGAAGGCGCCCGCCGCCCTCTGCATCAGAAATCAGCACACATACAGTAGCTGTGTGCTGTGTGGCACTCACACATCCACTTCCTGAACGTTCAAAACCAGAAATGAGCCGTCTTAAAATGACTAATCGTCCTTTAGCCGGGCCGAGTCGACCGGGAGATGAGTCACAGGTATAAACCGAGGAGCGCTGCGATGCTCTCTGCTGCTCAGCAACATCTGCTCACTATTAAAGCAGGGACTTTTAGAGTCACATGACTTTTAAACCTGGTGACAAGTTTCCAGCCTGATGTTAAACAGATCCTCCCTCCGCTCCCCCCCCAACACATAAACCTGAACACAAACACATCACACTGAAGCAGCTTCCTGGCTCTCACCTTTGATGGGGACACAGGCAGATATGGGAGGCTGCCACTTCCCGTGGCGGCACCTGGAGAACGACGGTGTCCTCAGCTGGTATCCCGACTCACAGAAGAGACGGATGGTGGTCTTCTGAGGGAATCCTTGGCATGGAGATGGATCGCAGCGGAAACCTCCGTGTTCTGGCACCAGTGGGTGAGTGCAGTTGCTCATTTTGCCTGCAGAAACAGAAAACAGTGATGAGAAGAGGCCACATTTTTCCAGGATGCCGCTCACGTGAGGTGTTGTTGGGGAGAGGACATTCTGGACGTCTCTCGTTAGTCTGCTGCCCCTGTGGACCTGGAGCTGTATAGGTGGATAGATGGACCTTTCTTCAGGAGCTACCTCTGCTGCTGGTTCACGTTTACGTTCTTGCCCCTCCAGCACCTCTGCAGCACTGCTCCGTGTGCATGTTTGCTTTTGGCTTTAAAGAGCAGGAGAAACACCGTGGAGGTGTTTTTCTCACTCCGTCCTTCCACCAGCTGCCACCCGCTGAAGCTGAGAGAGCTTTAGCTCCGTTTGGGCTGAGCAGAGATTTTTCCATTGTTTGCATATTCTTTTATCTCCTGTTGGGTTTTTGTTTCCCTGCACTGCTTTGGATTGGTGTCACTGCTCTGATGCACCATCGTGGCAACACTGGCTGCTGGTTTTGCAGCTTGTGTTTGCACTTACATCTTAAGTGTGTCAGTGTCCAAATACATGACTGTATTTATGGGTAATTAGAGAGGACTTGCATGCAGCCTTTGTTTGCATTTTAGGCAAATAAATGAAAAGCTCCACAGGGGGACCAGGTCATTCTAGATTGCATGTTGTTATTTCAGCACACCACGAGAGGCTCAGCATGCAGGCCGGGTTTCAGGGTGGTGGTGGGGGTAACAACAGAGTGCAACACAAGCTGGGTGAGCACAGCAAGGTGATATTATTACAGCAAACAGAAGCTGTTATGTGGCTAAAAGGCTCCATAGAGGGTCAGGGTTTGGTTTATTGACCTTTATGTGCTAATGCTGCCGACTGAAGCACGTTCCTCACACACACACACACACACACACACACACACACACACACACACACAGAGCGGGCAGCTTCACCACAAAAGCCGACACTCATCCTAACTTCCTCCATTTCTTCATCTTTCACCTTAAAAAGCCGGCGCGTGTGCAGAGTTACGGTTTCCTCCACCTCCTCCGAGCATCTGAGTCTCGAGAGGAGCTCGAGTGTGAGGTTTTCAAGGGATTTTACACACCTTCATAAATCAAAGAAACACATTTTGAGCCACAAAAAAAGGCTCCAGTGCAGCTTTGTGAAACACAGTTGGTTACTACACAAACTCAAAAGCGTGAAAAGTAAATCGTGATTAGAAAAGGAGGAAGCAGACAGTTTCAAACCTCTGAAGCAGACTGAAGGTAGTGAGCTGAAGAGAAACTGCAGACATCCTGCTCAAAGTTCATGTTTCATAATCAGTCACAGCAAAAAGTGTGATAAACTGCTGCTGGGCCTTTATGTGGCTCCTGTGGTGTTTCCAGTAAAAATAATAAACTCAGAGGGAAGTTTCTGATTTGTTTAGTTTGAGTTGCATTTCATTTCTCCTGAGCTAAGATCAGATGGAAATATAACAAAGTTTCAAGGGTGGGGGCAAAGGTCACAGTGGGGCTCCACCACCACCATCCTTCCAGCCTCTCTGTGAGGAGAACAGGACTCTTACTTATCCGGTGCTGACAGAGCCGCGGCTCCGAGCAGCTGATGCTAAAGGACCTGATTTAGATGAAGGGGAAACGTGGGAGCATCATCTCCAGGATGAGACGCTCTCTGTTTCACAGCACGCCTGTGAAACAGTCCAGAATAAATGGCGCTGTAGCCGAAAACTGCCCACATTTTTGGGGGGTAAACCATCTGAATTTTAGGGACATCACAGTTAGCCACAGGAGTGTGTCCTCACTGACCAATCAGAATGCTTTGGATGAAGGTCTGTGGGCAAATCAGTTTCCCTGCATTAAAAGCAGACGTTCTGCTTTTGACTGCAATGTGTGAATGTCACCTCATTTCTGTAAAAGGAAGCGGAAGATATGACAGCACGAATTTTTTCCCTGCTTCTTCTTTCAGTGCAAAATGCAGCAGCAGCACCACAATGACATGAATGACTGTAATATTTCACACTGTATTAGATGAGCTTTATTCAGTGGGTCTCAGCTTTGGGATTTTACTTGAATTCTTTGTAAAAAGAATGTTAAACTGCATGTTTTTGGAGTGACTGCAAACCCCGGTGGGGTCAGAGGTCATACCTGCAGTGAGGAGCGGTGAGGAGGCCAGCAGGAGGAGTCCACAGACCAGACTGACGGGTCCATACGGCCATGGAGAGAGGACCGGCGCCGACATCAAACCGGACTTCCTGATGACACAACAGGAGAGTCAGAGGAGGAGAACACACACACACACACACACACACACACACACACACTGAGCAGCAGGTAGAAGTCACACCCCCACTGCAGCTTTTCCAAACAATAAGCCCCCCCCAGCTGTGAATGAAAACCTTTTTCCCTCCTCTTGTCAGCTGTCTGCTTTATTTGACAGCCAGCTGCCGTCTCCATCCACACCTGAGCACCACCCTCTGCTCAGAGAGCAGCTGCAGCCACAAAGGATCACAATCTGATTTTAACACAAAAACACAAAAGCTCTCCTCTGTGTGGGCCTCAAAAAAAACCCTTCAGGCTCCAACAGCAGAATAAAACCTCCATTTTCAGCTGCATATAACTCAGAAAGGTGCTTTAAAAACACACAGAAACAGCAGCATACAGGATTATCCAGACTCCACCTCACCGGGATGTTTGGCTCAGTGCTGGGAGGAAGTTTCTGCAGCTTCTGAAGGAGAACATGCCAGAAAGGTTTGGAGTAACTGAATAATTGTGCAGCATCTGCTCAGCAACACTTTATATCACAGCTCTGTGTTAAAGTGCAGTCACAGTCTTATTTTCTACTGAAACTGCAGCAAAAAATGATTTTTTCCAAACAAAAAGAAGCCCCGCCCAAACCCGAAGGTCTGCGAGGGGCAGCCAATCAGGAGAATTGGCATGAACAGAGGTGCTAAAACTTTTTCTGGCATGCCCCCAAAAAGCTCCACACCCGAGAATTTATTAATTTAATCATCATTAACAATAAAAGCTAAATAAAGTCAGCAGGTGCAGACCTCTGCAGGACATCACAGAGCTGAAAGTGAACAAATGCACCCGCTCTACTTCAGCATCTTCCCACCAAACCTTTGACAGAACAGCCCGGCCTGACTTCAACCTTTCAGCTGATCCATCCTGAAACTTACAGTCCCGCTCTGTACACTTTCAGCAGCGGCCATATCGACCGCCGCTGCCGCCCAAACAAAACTTTCTTCACTCCGAAACCGAAGGCGATCGCCACAGCGACCAAAACTTTATCTCCAAATCACTATCAAGGCACGCACACACTTCCTGCTATGAAGCAGTGCCACACATCTGCGCAGTCTAAATGCCAGAGGGTGAAAAGGTGTGTGTAGGTGTGCTTTGCATCCTTTCGGTGCTTTCATGTCGACAGAGATGCCAGTCATCTCCGGAGCAGCCGGGGGAGGCCCCACTGCCTCAGTAAGCCAGTCTCTCACTCACACACACACACACACACACACACACACACACACACACACACACACACACACACACACACACACACACACACACACACACACACACACACATTCACACCTTCTCCATGTTCTGTGACCACAACCTGCGTGGGAGGTCTGCATCTTAGTCATCGTGGATCTGTGTGATATTAGAACTTGTGCTGTAATGTTTGTGAAGTTAGAGAACGCGGGGAGGCAACAGGATTGCCGTGACAACAGGAAGATAAAATAAGCGCAGCTCCATCAGGCCTCCGTCTCTGCAGCCGTGGATCTGCATCCAGGCCTCACACTCTGCCGGCTCCATCACGGAGCGGCTGAAATGTCAGATTTCCCGCAGGCTGCGCTGGGACGGTCTGAGCGCTGAGGACTGCAAATATGACTGACAGGTGACTTCCCACTGCAGGCTGCACCACGGCTGCAGCTGCGCCGTGAGAACAGGACAGAAACATTATCTTTACACTGGAGAAAATAGTTCCTGGAGCCGATGTAGGACCGGCCTCCATCACCTCCATCTCCCCTTCACGACTGAGCTGAACAGGAACTCAGATTGTGTGTACACGCTCCACCTTCGATCCCACATTAGATCCCTAAAGTAGCATTTGCTCTCGTGTAATTTGCTCTTTCGTGGAAATATTTTCTGGCAAACAGGATGTGATGTGTTTTATGTTTCCAGCCACAGCACTGAGCTGTTTGGCGCAAACAGAGGAAGCAGCGGGCCTGAGCACAGGTGAGAAGGGGACTGCAACCTTGCTGGAGCCTCACTGACGTGTAACCATGACGTAGACAGTAAAGCGAGTTAACGGGAGTCTAATGTGTCAACAGCAGTTTGCTGTGGGCGGAGGTTGATCAGTAGCTGCAGGTGGAGGCGAGTCCTCCTGTGCCAGCCTGAACTTTGCTCCGTTTCTGAACGTGAGAAACAACACGTTATCATCATCACGGTATCATCATCATCATCACCACTGCCTTCAATTAAGAGCTGACGCCAGTTCTCAGCCACAGTTGGAGTAAACAAGAAATCATAAATCACGTGATTAATCCAGTGTTTCAGGCCAGGCTTCAAAATATGTTTTTGAACTGATTATACGGCAGAAAATTCTGCCTTAGTCATGTTTAGGATCCATAAGCATTAGAAACAGATATTAACAATAACTTTTTCTGCATACTGAGCAGCATTTTGAGGAAGATTACAGTTTTCCTCATTTCCTGCGCCACTCTGCACAATCCAAAGATCCTGGAAGCTCATTTTTTCCTGCTCTGACAAATCCAAGTGTCTGCTGTGAAAATCTCTTCTAATAAGGTCTTAAAAAAAAAGTCAAAAAGAAAAAAGGAAGGAAGAATCAAACATTAGATAAAAACCTTTACACACACATAAATGAGGAAGCAACCAAATTTCAACAGAACACAACCCTCGCCTGTGTGTACACAGAGCACAGCAGCGCGCAGTGGAAGTGCTGATGCTGCGTTATTGAGCCGCTGACAGGGACGCAGCAAACATGCAGCTCTCATGCGCACCGGTGTTTGTGTTAGAGACACGAGCGCGTCTCAGTGCAGGAAAAAGCACAAACACAACAGTTTGTAGAAACTAAAGTCACTTCACTGACACATTTACACAAACGCAACACGAGAAGCGGGAGCGTTACGGCCACAGACACTCGTGGAGGATGGATCCTGGAGCTTTACTGCGGCTTACTTTATGTTCATACACTGATGAGACAGCCCGGGTTTGAATGGAGGATGTGTACACAAAGGTCGATTTTACAGTGTGTAGTGTTGTGCGGGTGGCAGTGGAACCGGAGCGTGTTGTAGCTCTTGGATGTGCGTTTGTATTTCATAGCTTATGTCACGTGTGTACCTGCAGATGGAGGCTAAAGCTGCAGGAGATCCTTCCTGATGATGTGACCCAAACATCTCAGTGTGTTCACCATCGTCTCACTTTCATTAGATGAAATGCGTCAGCTTCGTTTGTGGAAATGATTTTATCCCTGAAATGTTTCCTATTTAAAATGAGTCACATTTGGGATACTAAAGGTTGTAAAGTCATCCGGACGTGAATCACGCTTTAATCTTCTAACAGAAAAACTGTTTTGGTATCATGTTACACATTCATTCATTCATCTGCTCAATCAACTAAATCAGCCACAAACTTTCGTATCAGCTCATCCACTGCAGGCCTGATGCTTCACCCTGCCCGTCTCCTCTGTGCCTTCAGGGTTTTACATCTACTGGGAATCATGAGCCTCGGTCTCAGTAGATTTCCCTCTTTAAAAAAAAAAAAAACGCATCTAAAGCTGAGATTATGTCCAACTTTATATATTTTTTTCCACTTATAAACTTTTTTCTTTTTTAATTAGCTGATTTATTGTTGAAGAATATGAAAATCGTCCCAGCTGGTGCCTTCAGATTGGTTCTTTCAGCAAACATAGTAAAAACAGAGGAAAGCAGAAAGTAACAGCCAGCTGTCCTCCGTCCTGCCGCCTCGGCCCCTCATCAGAGTCCTCATCAGGCGGCCTCAGTGCTCATCAAGAGCCACTTCCGGCCTCAGAGGGTGATAACCCCAAACTCAAGCTTTTTTTTTGGTGCATCTGAAGCTCAGCTTACGGCAGATTTTCATAACACTTTATATTTGGCCCGACCGACGCCTCCTTCATAAAACACCATAAAACCGAGAAAAGCAGAAAGGTGATGGAAACATATTCCAGCTCTTAGACTGAAGTCTGCCAGCTTAAAGCCACTTTAACCTCTGAAGAGCCTCGGAAGGAAAACGTCTCCTTGAAACCCCGCAGAGCTCCCGCTGGAGCCCCGTTTGTGTCGGTGAAGCTTCTCGGCGCACAGTTCCTCCGCAGAATCGGTGTGTGTGTGTGTGTGTGTGTGTGTGTGTCATGATGATCTTGTTATTTTTAGGCTGATCGGTGATGGAGCTCCTCTTCGTTTCATTGCGGGCACCGAGCGCCGCTTTGCGATCTGCTGCGACCGGTGATGCTTCCTCTGTGCGGGGCTTGTGTTTTCAGAAAAACACCCACACACCGACGCACAGGAGCGAATTATCACGGTTCTGTTTCTGCACCTGCGTTATTCCGCACCTGCTGTCACCGGGCAGGTAAAGGCGGACCCCGACGCCTCCTCCGTTTGAATGGACCGAAGAGAGGCGGCGAAAATGGGCGAAAAGAGAGAGGAAAAAAAAAAAAAGAGAGAAAAGACTCACCTGAGTGCTGAAAGGAGGCACAGCGGGATGATCCTGCACCGGAGCGGCCGCAGGGCTGCGCAGGGACGCCTGACGTGACGGTTTTAGGGCGCAAACTGAGGGCGGATCAGACCTCCGCGACCGGCTGACGAACGCTGCTCCTGCTCAGCAACAAGTGGGACCTTTTGGGCTGTTCTCCCCTGACTCATCGATCAGCTGTGTTTGACAGCAACACCCAGGCCTCCTATTGGCTGCTGCGTGCCTCAAAACACCGCCCACCCGCGCGCCTGTCGTCATATTCTGGAAACGCTCCCTTTAAACCACACACACACACACACACACACATACATACGCGCGCGCGCTTTAACCATTTAGTTCCTCTGCACACATTTAAGAAACTGTGGTCGGCTCCAAAACAAAAATAAATCAAATACAAAGAAGCATTAAAATGAGCTCAGACAAACTGATAAAGCGACTTCCTGGAAGCCTTTCAGAATGAATCCAAACAGATTCTGTGAAGCTCTCATAGTCTTAATGAGCTGAACTGTAACTGGTCATCCATTCATAAACGGCGATGGAGAGATTTCACTCAATGCCACAGACTGTATATAAAAGATGGACACTGATCTGTAGTGAGAGCAGGGAGCAGCTTGGAGAGGTAGAGGTTTCTCTGGAGAGAAGAGGAGGAAGGGGTAACAGTGAAGAGCAGTGAGTTAAAATCCCAAAGCCACGGACACAGGACAAGAGAGGTGAAGAAGAGAGCGCAGGCAGGGTGGAGATGAGTGTCGGGGTGGTCTGAGACCTGCTGTGATGGATGGTCTGGAGACGGTGGCACTGACACAAAGACAGGAGGCTGAGCTGGAGCTGCAAAGATCTTCATTGGTGGATGGGGCAGGATTAGGGACGAGTCCATCAGAGGGAGAGCTCAGCTTTGGAGACATGTGCAGGGGAGGGATAGTGGATATACTGGGCAAAGGATGCTGAAGATGGAGCTGCCAGGCAGGAGGAAAAGAGGAAGACCTCAGAGGAGGTTCATGGATGTAGAGGAGGACACGCAGAGGGTCGGTGTGATAGAGGAGGATGCTGGGATGGGGAGGGATGGAGGCAGGTGACCTGCTGTAGTGACCTCTAAAGGGAGCAGCTGAAAGAAGAGGAAGTCGTCACTGGGGCAACACCTGCTGGATCATGAAGACCTCCGGTTAGGGCATTTTGACCTTCAACTCTTAACCAGAAAGCTGTCGGTTAAATTTCACACAGACTGTGATGAGTCTCCCCCTGCAGGTTAAAGGGACGTCACCTTTTAGTGCCACCCCCCAACCCCACACACACACACACACACACACACACACACACACACACACACACACACACACACACACACACACACACACACACACTTCTAATTTTTATGCGATCAATCCCAGCATCTTGAATTCAACACAAGCTGTAAACATGCAAACCTTACTTCTTCTTTCCCATCTATGTCTCAGGTTCACACACCCACATGGTCCACAAACACAGCTGTTATCATTGGGAGGGGCCCACCCTTCAGCCTCTGTGTTTACAGTAAAGGCTCACAGTGAGGAGCTGCAGCCTGCAGACGGGGCGAGCCGACGGAAATACTAAAAATAAAGCTGCACCGACTCCGTCTGCTGCTGTCAGATTGAGCACAAGTGACTTTCATCAAGGTTTCCTGTGGTGACTGTATCAGCGCACCAGGAAGCTCACGACAGGCTTATCGGGTGTAAAATTAGGCATCTGGGTGAAGAACTACTTCAGCCTCACTGTGACAGCATCTGAGCACATCAGCCATGCAGCTTTTTAAGGGCCACCAAGACCTTGCTGCTTGTAAAGACTGCAGCACACTCAGGAGCACTGAAGGCAGGATTCAGAAGAATAAAACTCATGTTGAGTTTATTATTGAATAAAGGCTGGGCTCTGTATTCATCTATGAAACCATACAAACCAGTTGTATTACAGGCACGTCTTAATAAAGGTCTGGATTTAGATCCACTTCACTCCCCCAACAGTCACATGATCCTCCCTGAGCAGCGCTCGACAGCAGGGAGGAAGAACTCCATGTTGACAGGAAGAGACCTCCCAGCAGAAGCAGGCTCAGGGAGGGAGACGGGTTAGAGGGTCAGGCTGCACGGAGCCACATCCTAAAGAGACGCCGCAGAAAGCATGAAGTTACCTCTGATGGACGTCGTGTCTGTTTCCCACCACATGAACACATTTATGTGTGACCGACATTTCAAAACACACCAGTCATACAACAAAAAAAACAGACTCTGGATCTTTTACAAAAACTGTATTTGCAAAAAAGTAAAATTTGCAGAGTGAAATCTATGTTTATACAATACCAGTGAAATTTACAAAAACAACAGGGTGCAGGTACAGTCGCTCGTATGCTCACAAAACAGCAACAAAAACTGATTTTCAACAAGAAGTCACCAGAAATCTGAACATTTGTTCCCCTCGTGTTTTATTCCAGTCCGTTACATTCACTGTGGAAATCTGAGGGAGGTCCTGCAGGAGTTTTCCAAGAAGCAGGAAAACCTCAGGACCCAGGAACCTGAAACCCAGCGGCCCTGCTTCCTGAAAAAGTCCCTTTGGACCGGACCCCTCCTGTCAGGGATGAGCCCCCATCAATGATCTGATGTCAGTGAGAGCTGTCACAGTTTACAGGATGAGGACTTCTCAGACATGTGAGATGAGAGGAGGACCCCGGCGGGCGCGGCGTCAGAGTCGGTTAGTCGTCATAAAGGTTAAGGCACGAAACCGGACACGTCTGCACACAGCAGCAGAATCTGGGCCACAGAAATGGAGTAACAGGTAACCTCAGGTAACCTGCCACACCATAAACACGTTTCACATTGATGAAGGAAAGGAGATCAAACGGGGGTGAGACAAAAAAACCAACACAAAGATGACGAGCGTCTTCACACCGACAAAACTGTCACCACATAAAGAGACTCACACTGACCTGGGATCAGTGCTGCTGTTTGGGAGGAAAATCAACAGAAAGATTGAAACTTAAGGAGTCCTGCACACTAACATCCAAAAACTGATTGATTTGTATTGTTTCCATAGTAGACCTTCACCCCGGGGGGGGTGAGTGTCTCTCTGTGTGACTCAAACATGTTTTCTATGGTAGAAAAACAGGTGAAACATTTGGAGAATAAAGTTAAAAATTATGAAAGCGAAGCGTCCATGTCACGTCTGCCGGCGTCTCGCAGGTCTGAGGACAGCGAGGTGACAAATTAAACCAGTGGGGGAACGTGATGCACGTCCTGAAGCTAAAGCTGAACAAACAGTAACTGCAGTTTCAATGAGCCACAACATCCAAACCTCTGACAGGTGAACACGTTCTGGTCCTGGCGTTCACCTGGAGCTTCCTTTGACCCCAAACACCCTCCTGGATGTTCTCTGTCCGCATGCTGCAAGTGGGAAATAAACTCTGTCTCTATGGAGAAGGTTGTTATATCCTATAGAGCTTCCAGGCAAACTGCCCGGGTTTGAACCACGACCCTCTGATGGTGCTAAAATCTGAGCCCCAAAAGCCTCCAGCCCCTTCCCAGACAGACCAGAGCTGCACAATGGGGACCCACACAGGACTGGGGGTGGGTGTGTAATGTTGTGGCTGACTGGTCTGTGGCATCCAATCAAATCTTAGCTCAACCATTAAGAGTTGGACCCTCAGGCTGTTTTTCCAGTGGCCCCAGTATGATCCAGTCACTGCAATCACTTATGTAGTACAGCAGGAAACACCCAATAAAAACAGCAGAACGAGCAGCCAGTCTTCATGTTAGTTAGTGTGAAGATGTGCAGCTTACAGCTGAATTCAGACTGGGCTCGAGAGCAGGAAGTGTTTCTCTGCTCAATAAAGACCACCTCTCTGCAGCTGATTGTCATCCAGCTCCACATTTCGTACTCGGTGACTCATTACCGGCCTGTTCTGCTTCTCACCGCAGAACAGCTCAGGATGATGATTTACAGCTCGGAGAGCTGCCAAGGAGACAAAGAAAAAAAACGCCCGCGAGACTTTTCAGCTGAGCGGATGCTTCTGCAGAAGGAAAAAAAAGGTTTACAATTAACATACGTTCATCCTGTGGTGGCACAAAGCACGCAGTTAAAGCTCGGGCGCGGAAAATATCAGAGCGCACGTTTTTAGGAGGTGGAAAATAATTTTTTCTGCCTCCGCTGCAGGAGGGCACGGGTACGTTAGTGCTGAGGCCCGAGGAGAAAGAATTCAACACGTTAACACGACTGGAGGTTAAAGTTGCGTTTCATCGATGTTACGGTGCAGCCTGATGGGGTCTACATCACAGAAGAAGAAGAGTGAAACAGTGTGGGGGTGATGCTGCGATCCTCGTTAAAGGGAACCTGTTCTCTGCACTGCTGCACAGAGGACAGGGATCCTCCCTCTACCAGTGAAGGTGACACAGACTCAGCTGGTTCACGTGCACTTTCACTGCCTGTTTAAAGGCTGGAAAAACCCTGCAAACACAGCCTAGTTTCAGACAGCGAGCAGTCGGTCCCAAAGATGTTTTTGGCCTTCAAGCAAAGGGAAATCGCCAGGACTGTGTGTCCTGTTTTTAAAGGTACTCAAACACAACAGAAATAACTGAAGAGTGAGCAAACCTCTGTTTACCATCCATCTGCGGCTCGATTGATTAAACTGATTAATCGGCCCGTGTCAGACCAGAGCTCAAGCTGCTCAGGTTGTATGAAAGTCTATGGGAAAGTAGCCCCGCCTCCCAGCTGTGTGACCTCGGCGAGCTCGCTGATGGGTTTATCGGATCAGTGGATAGTTTGATGATTCTGACCAGCTCAGCTCGAGGCTTCATCATGATGCTGTGTGGTGGCTACGTCCATCATTTATATACAGTCTGTGGTTTTAAATAAAGGGAAAGTGTCATAATTAAATTATAAAGGAAATTATTTTTTAATGATTATTCAAATAGTCAAAACACTGTCACATCCGTGCCCCTCTTCTCCCCCCATTAAAGCTGGGAGAGCCTCCAGCACCGAGCTGGATAAGACACTATGAAAATGGACATGACTCCTCCTAATGAGAAGAAAGCTGGTTTAAAGGGGGAGGAGCTAAAACAATGGGATCAATAAGGGTGATTTTGGACTATTAATCATGCAAAGCCAGTGCAGTAGAGCCCAGAAATAAGAAACGTGGTGCTGCGGAGAACAGGTTCCCTTTAGAGTGTAATTTTAGAGGCCTGCAAATCACAGCTGACATGTTAGGAAACAATGAGCTAGAACTAAAAAAAACTACTTCCTGCCTACATAATTCTACTCTGTGCTGCTACTCTCTGCACAAACCCTCAAAGATGTTGGTCAGAGAGCTGCTGTTTCAGCACGTTCACCATGTAAATCTATGTCGAGTACAGCAAGTGTGCTGTAAGCCACTCAGTATTTCCAGGAGGAGGAGGAGGACTGTGCTAAATGCTTCTCTGTGGTCATCGTTTGAAGTATTCCAGGTTTCCAGTTCAACAGAAGCAGCCTGACGAGCTCTGGCCGGACGTGGAGGCTGTCCCTGCTACAGCATCAAACCGTCTCAGGTTTCCACCCCCCCCAAAAAAAAATCATCTGCTTCTTTTACAGTATCTGCAGAACATTTAAAGAAGCCCTGCAGCACTTTACCTTCATACTTTCAGAGCTACAGGCCCTCCAAGTACACAGGAGCTTTTTTTTTTTAGTGTTTTTAATTAAAAGTGCAAAATTTTATGCTCTTCAGGGCCTGAAACATTTCACACTATGAAAGCAAATTTATGCACAGCTTCAATAAATATTAAGCTGGTTTGCAGAGCGGGTTTATCTGTGTGGTTTTGGTGTGAGCGGCACAGAAATGTCTGCCTTCTCTTCAATATATGGGAGTAAATGCAGTCACCTTCCTGGAAGCACTGATACAGTCAGTGGTGACGCCCCTTCCAACAATCATAATGATATATATATGCATGCTACTAGTAATAATAATGTTAAGGTTATTGTTCTGCAGAGGGAAGTGTGCAGCGGCCCGTGGTGAGAGGCTCGAGCTTTGCAGACCCACAGTTACACGCTGAAGTCTGCGCTGTCACAAAATGGGGTCAAAGGTCCAAATATTGTAATAACTTCTTTGTAGCTAAACTGGGTGTTACAATGAAAACACTGAAGCCACTGTGCTTCGGTCTTTTCCTGCAGTTTGTCCTCAGGAGCTGATTAAACCGACGCTCTGACATGCTGCTTCTCGCTGGCAGACGCAGGAAAAAAGTGGGTAACCGGGTGCAGTCACAGCGAGCCCTGAGAACCATTTAGTTCCCTCATATTAAAGAGAAGGCAGATGCTGTAGTGGTTAACACATATTTTTTCCAGAGGACAAATAAGTGGGATTTTGGTGAACCGTCCCTTTAAAGGGTAAATCTGTGCCACAGGTCTGATTCCTCCTTTAGTGTTTATTAGCAGCCGGGAGTGTTGAAGCTCCGCTGTTATCCACCCGGTGGTCTGCTTACACAGAGCCTACAGGCAAGCCAAGTAAAGGCAAACACTGAAATAATCCCACATCTTCACACTCTCAGTGGGAGTGTGAGCAGCACAGCTCATCGAGATATAAACTCAACAAAGCTGCTTTTCTTAATCATCAGTAACGCTCCTTTCTGTGAGCTGGAGCAGTGCTAAGATCATCCTATAAATAAAAGCCTCTGGATGACAAAGAGCCGGTGTTACGTTCTGTCAGAGGAGGGGAATCGAACATGAAACGATCAAAGCAACGAGAAGATCTGAAAGGATAAACACAGCTCAGTGAGCGACCAGCTCAGGCTCGTTTTCTGCATTTTCTAAGCCATCAGTTTGTGACGTGAGCGTCGAGTTTTTAATAAAACAAAACAAAATAAACGAGTTAGAAAGCTCCAAAATCAGGAGGCCACTCATTCAGATCCAGTCAGGTTTAAGGGGCTGCTGCACGCGCTCCTCCAAACTAAACACAACAGAAATCAGCTGCAGTTCAGCTGCTATCGCTCATCAACAGTGCTTACAAAATCACCACACCTCACTCTAAAACAAACACATTAGAATAATAATAATAACAATAATCAATCACAAAATAGAGAGAGTACAACATCAGGACTGATCTCTATCTTCATTGTACTTACACAGGAAATCAGGAGGAAAGAAGAACATTAACACTCCAGTGTTTACCTTTCACTTAGTGTACGTTTGTGTGTTTACAACAGGAACTTTAGTGTTTTTAAGGCTACAAAATAAAGTCGGAGCCACGTTTCCTCTCTCAGTAGTAACGTTCTGGCTGTGACGAGGACCGTCTCCGAATCTTTGCAGTGGGAAAATAAAGAAATTCGGTTTACAGAAAAAATAAATCAGCCAATGGGCTCTCGGCTCCTTCAAAGCATCAGACTGGTGTGCAAAACCTTCACACCTCAGCTCCAGGTAAGGTCCACAGATAGGAGAAAGGAACAGATCCACAGCTCTGAATGTTTCCAGACGAGGCTCTTCAGGTAAAAGTGTTTACAGGAGGCTCCTCTCTGACACACACACACACACACACACACACACACACACACACACACACACACACACACACACACACACACACACACACACACACACACTCCACCTTATTGCCTCTTTTTGTTTTAGGGAATTCTGTCCCTGCACTTCAGTGACTCACATAAGAAACAGAATACTCCTGCACACGCTGTCTTCACATCTGCTGTCTGTGACCTCTGACCTCTGAGCGTCACGCCTGTGTGTGCAGGAGTATTCTGTAACACCCTCTCCTCCAGAGTCCAGAGGTCTTAGTGTCGCGCATCATCTCATTTCATCCTGTTCTGCCGCATCAAAGGCACGATGCAGGACGGCGGCCCCGCCTTGGACAGGAAGGGGTGCTTGAGGAGCTCGCTGGCGGTGGCCCTCTGAGCCAGGTCTCGCACCAACATCCGGTCCAGGAAGCTTTTGAGGAGGGGGGAGACCTGGGCAGAGAAGAAGAGAGGGAGACATGTCTGTGTAGATTCTCAGTTATCCAGGTCATAGTAGTCTCTGGAGCTTGAAAAAGGCGACTGGACTTCTTTTTGTTTCTTGAAGACGTTTCACCTCTCATCCGAAAGGCTTCTTCAGTTCTCAACCAAATGGTGGAGAGACCCAGGTATTTAAACGTCTTCAAGAAACAAAAAGAAGTCCAGTCGCCTTTTTCAAGCTCCAGAAAGAGAGGGAGACGGTGTTACTGACACCACAGGTAAGCTTTTAATAGTCGATGAGAAACTGTTAACCAAATTAAACCAAAAAGCTTTTTTTTTTCCTGCACAGAGGCGGAGCCAATCAGCTGCTCTGTAATAAAATTACTTTACTTTTTTCACCTGGGCTGTCACTGACACAGTCATCTATGGTTAAGTGGTCAGAAGTAAGAGGAAAATGCATCATATCTATCAGTTCAGCCAACACAGACTCGACACTTTATGACACCTGATCAGGCGTTGATGCAGAGTCAGAGTCAGACTGGAAAAACCCCGCGAACAAGCAAAGGTTCAAATATTGAGCAGAATCTGTCCCACAGAGGTTTTGGTGTTTAACCAAAGGGAAATCACCAGGATGGAGTCCGTGAAAATCAGCGAGCCAAAAGCTCAGAGATTAAACAACCTAAAAACAGTCCGTGTCAGACAGCAGATACGTCTGAGACGGTCATCACAGCCACAGAAGCTGCAATAAAATAATGACCAACTATCATCACACACACTGGCAGTGGGTACGAACTGCTCCTGAGCTTTCTCCTCCTCTTCCTCTTCTGGAAGCAGAAATATGGTGTTTTCATTTCAAACACATTTCTGTGATTTCGACTGTGTTTCTGTCACTAAGGGAAACCACAACACCAAATTCTGCCACCGCAGGTTCAATAAAGACACCTTTACATAAAGCTGCTCTGTCTGGTTCATTTCTGCTGCTCTCAGCTTTGTTCCTCTTCTGCTCTTCTACCTTGTGCAGATTCTTCAGCTTGGGTGGAAGGTTGTCTCGAATCATTTTCATGGCTTTGAGCGGCGGCTCGTTGAAGTACGGCGGCTCTCCGTCCACCATCTCTATGACCATGATACCCAGAGACCAGATATCCACCTGGACACAGAGAGGAGAGTCAGTGAGGGTGGAGACGGGTGGAGACGGGGAAATCCTGACACAGAGCAGAGCCTGAGTTACCTCCGGTCCGTATGGTAGTCTGGATATGAGCTCTGGTGCCATCCAGTATGGCGTTCCAACCAGAGACTTCCTCCTCTGCACTTCTTTAGACACCTGGGCGCAGAAACCGAAGTCTGACAGCTTCACCTGCAGACAGAGGAAGAAGAGGAGGACGAGGGGATGAAGACACCAAGAAGAGAAAAGAAGAAACAGAGGAACAGGAACATTAGTGTTAACATAATTGTTGTGCAGCTTTTCCCACTCAGACTCTACTCCGGCAGGCGGCTCAAGTACACTTTAAAATTCATCTGCGGACAGGCCTCAAACTCTTATTTTGAAAGCTCAGTTATTGCCAAACAGCTAGCGCCTGCTTCCTGCGGCATGTTTCCCACCTGTCACAGCGCTCCTCCATGTGATGAAGTCCTGCTGTGAAGCCTTCAGCTGATGTTCTCCACACCATCCCACTGAAGAAGGGATCTATGAAACTACACCCAATGAGGACACCCTGTTTCATGGCTCTTTTTGACTCTAATAAGGATCATAATTAACAAAACGAGCTTCCTTTTTCATCGAGCAGAAACTCACTAAAATCCTCATCATCAGCATTTGAGGTTACAGAGGGAGAAAGCTGCTTTCCCACAGACAGTCGAGCTGATCTCAGCTGGGTGTTACACGTTTAAGGCACATCTGTGCTAGCATCACTTTTCATACATCTTTAATATACAGTCTGTGGGTCAGATGGACTCTTGGACTGAAGTCACCTTCAGATTAAAACAGTGGAGTTGGGACGAGGAACTGACTGAAAGTGCAGCTGAATACTGATGTGCCATTTATTTATTTTTTAACAAAGCATATATATTATTATTTATTGATTTAGTGCTGCTCGAGCTGACCTGAAAAGAGGAATTAAAAAAGCCAAGACGGACTACAGGAGGAGAATAGAGTCCCATCTGTCCAGCAATAAGACACGGGAGGTGTGGCAGGGCATTCAGAACATCACAAACTTCAGAGGCTGTGATGTGACTGCAGGAGACCTGAGTGTGTGTCACTAGCAGAGGAACTTAACTGTTTCTTTGCTCGCTTTGAGATGCCTCAGGACCACCCATCTGCTCCAGTCCTGCCCCCCCCACTAGGCTGCACCCCACTCACTGTCCAGGAGCATGAGGTACGGGGCGTGCTCCTGGCAGTGAACCCCAGGAAGGCTGCCGGACCAGACGGAGTACCTGGCAAGGTGATCAGAGCGTGTGCCCACCAGCTCACCCTGATTCTCACCAGGATTTTCAACCTCTCCCTGGCCCAAGCAGTCATCCCCCCCTGCCTAAAAACAGCCACAATCATCACCGTGCCCAAAAGGTCATCTGTCACCAGCCTAAATGATTACCGCCCTGTGGCCCTCACACCGGTAATCATGAAGTGCTTTGAGAGGCTGGTTCTCCAGCACATCAAAGACCACCTGCCCCCCACTTTCGACACCCATCAGTTTGCATATCGAGCAAACAGATCCACAGAGGACGCCATCGCTGTAGCTCTCCACTCTGTGTTGAGCCACTTGGAGCAGCAGCAGAGCTACGCTCGCATGCTCTTTGTGGATTACAGCTCAGCGTTCAACACAATCATCCCGGACATTCTCACCACCAAACTGCACACCCTGGGCCTCCCCCCTCTCACATGTTCCTGGATCAAGGACTTCTTAACCAACCGGCCCCAGACTGTGAGACTTGGCCCCCATCTCTCCTCCACCCGCACACTGAGCACTGGCTCCCCACAGGGCTGTGTGCTGAGCCCCCTCCTGTACTGCCTCTACACCCATGACTGCAGTCCGGCCCACAATAACAACCTCATCGTCAAATTTGCTGACGACACCACAGTGGTCGGACTCATCTCGAAGGGAGATGAGGGAGCTTACAGAGAGGAGGTCCTGAAGCTGACAGCCTGGTGTTCAGAGAACAAGCTGGTACTGAACACCATGAAAACCAAAGAGATCATCATCGACTTCAGGAAGCACAGGACTGACCCAGCCCCCCTCTACATCAACGGCGAGCGTGTGGAGAGGGTCCACACCTTCAGGTTTCTTGGTGTCCTCATCTCTGCTGATCTCTCTTGGTCAGATAACATCACAGCTGTTATCAAGAAGGCTCAGCAGCGACTTCACTTCCTGAGGGTCCTCAGGAAGAACAACTTGGACTCAAACCTGCTGCTGACCTTCTACCGCTCATCCATTGAGAGCCTGCTGACGTACTGTATCACAGTATGGTACGGCAGCTGCACTGAGGCAGACAGGGTCAGGCTTCAGAGGGTAGTCAAGACAGCACAGAGAATCGTTGGCTGCCCTCTCCCCTCCCTGATGGACATCTACACCTCCCGCTGCATCAGCAGAGCCAGGAACATCATCAAGGACAGCTCACACCCTGGCTTTGACCTGTTTGACCTGCTGCCCTCTGGCAGGCGCTACAGGTGCATCAAAGCCAGAACAAACAGACTCAAGAACAGTTTCTTCGCCAGAGCAATCACCACCCTGAACTCACACACTGTAACTGTGCAATATTATATTATTCATACTGAACAATATCTGACATTCCTATATTGTGTAATATCCAGTATTCATTCACTAGTGCAATATTCATCATCTTCATTATTATATGTATACACTTATTTACTTTTCTGGAAACTGTGAACCCCAGGAAAGCTGTGGGGCCCGATGGTGTCTCTGGACGGATACTGAAGGTCTGTGCGGCTCAGCTGGCTGGTATTTTTACCAGCATTTTAACCAGTCCCTGAGCCAGGCTGCTGTCCCTTCCTGCCTGAAGTCCTCCATTATCGTCCCCATCCCCAAGAAGAACACTATCAGAGGTTTGAATGACTACAGGCCAGTAGCACTCACACCAATTGTTATGAAGTGCTTTGAAAAGCTTGTCCGGGCTCACGTCATCTCCAGTCTCTCCCCCAGACTAGACCCCCACCAGTTTGCCTACAGTGCCAACCGGTCCACAGAGGACGCCATTGCCACGGCCCTCCACTCTGCCTTCTCTCACCTGGAGCAGGGGGGGAACTACGCTCGGCTGCTCTTTGTGGACTTCAGCTCGGCGTTTAACACCATCCTTCCTGGCAGACTGGTGACTAAACTGTCAGATCTGGGGATACCACGCTCCACCTGTCTTTGGATCAAGGACTTCCTGACAGACCGTTCCCAGAGGGTAAGAGTAGGTCCCCACCTCTCTTCAGCCATCAGCCTCAGCACCGGCTCTCCACAGGGCTGTGTGCTGAGTCCCCTACTCTTCACCCTCTACACACATGACTGCACCTCCATACATGCCAGTAACTGCATCATTAAGTTTGCGGATGACACCACTGTGGTGGGGCTCATATCAGGCGGGGATGAGTCAGCATACCGGGACGAGGTGCAGCGGCTGTCAAGGTGGTGCAGTGAGAATAACTTGATCCTGAACACCACTAAGACAAAGGAGATGGTAGTAGACTTTAGGAGGACAACACATGTCATTCAACCTCTGTTCATCGAGGGGGATGAAGTGGAGCTGGTTTCAGATTTTAGGTTCCTGGGAGTACATCTGCAGGATGATTTGACCTGGAGTATCAATACGACCAGCATTGTCAGGAAGGCCCAACAGAGACTGCATTTCCTGAGGGTTCTTAGGAGCAACCATCTGACCCAGAATCTGCTGGTGTCCTTCTACCGTTGCTCTGCAGAGAGCATCCTGACCTACTGTCTGTGCGTGTGGTTCAACAGCTGCACAGCAGCAGACAGGAAAACACTCCAGCGAATCATCAACACGGCTCAAAAGATCATAGGCTGTCCCCTGCTCTCCCTCCAGGAACTGTTCAATGCCCGCTGCCAGAGGAGGGCACAGAACATCCTCCAGGACCCCTCACACCCTGGACACTCCTTGTTTCAGCTACTGCCATCAGGCAGACGTTTCAGGACAATGAAGGCCAGAACAAACAGACTGAGGAACAGCTTTTATGCCAGGGCTATCATTGAACTGAACTCTGTGTGGTTTGGACAGTGATGTGGGGTGGTAGTGCTGACTGTGTGCGTGCGTTGGTGTGTGTATTGGGGCTAGATTCGTCTGTTAATTTACTATTGTGCACTGTATTTTAGTAATCATTTTTATCACTCATATTTTTATTATTTTATTATTTATTGTCTGAGGCACCTAGAAAGGAATGCATTTTAAATTTCGTTGTGCAACTTCTGTGTACAATGACAATAAAGATTCTGATTCTTCTGATTCTTACAATGTACAGATGCACCAATGTATGTATATATTTTTATACATTCTATTTTTTGTATATACATTGTTTATTTTCTGTATATTTCTTGATTATACTAGACTATAATATTTTTATTTTTTATTTTAGAGAATTTGATTTTCTGTTGCATGGCACTGAACAGGAGTGGCCCTCCAATCTCATTGTACATCCTGTATAATGACAATAAAGGCATTCTATTCTATTTAGTTATAAAATGTGGGTGTGCCTCCTTTGTGCACGCTCCTGTCTGCATGCTGCTACACACACACACACACACACACACACACACACACACACACACACACACACACACACAGTCCCACTCTGTGTAAAACAGTTTTGGATGCGAGATTAGCAATTCTCGGTAACACAGTCTGAATTTTTCAGTTACAGTTTCAGCTGCATAAAAATAAATATTCAGTCTGCACAACTGCAGCTGACCTCATGACAGTCAGGCCTGCCTGCCATCCACACCTTTAAAGTTCTTGCATGGCTGTGCACTCACACAGAGCCTGCTGGGCTCAGATTACTCAGAAAGAGAAATGAAAGAGGCTGTTAGGAGAAGTGTGCACACTGCACGTATGTATGAACACCAGGACACACAGACGCCAACACGACAGTCGCTGAGCTCCACTGTGCCCCTATTACAGCTCTTTATAAATGTAACAGAGAACAACCTCTGACCTTACGGTCAGGAGGTGAAAACATCACACACAGGTGCACCTAATACACCCGCCCCTCTGCCGAGAAGCACTTCAGGCTCGGTTGAGTCTGCTTCCTCAGCCGGGCCAAACCAGAAGCAGCGAGTAAAACTCACCACCACAGCTGCCAGCAGGAAGCTTTGTGTGAGAACACCCAGAGAATAAAACTGCCCCCTCCTCCCCCCTCAGTGCTTCACATTTACTGTAACCTGTGTGGGTTCATTCAGACTGAACAGATGATCTTTCACCTGAGATTACTGTCACAAACACTGGACATAAACTACTGCATATCTTAGCACTACACGCTCTGCTTACAATGGGATACAATGCATCGTGCTGCAGTGCACCATCATCATCTTCAGTCTGAGGAAGAATGATATGCTGGTTCATCCTTTACATGTGCCACTTTAAAAACAAAGGTCAAAGTTTATCATGAACCTAAACATGAGGCAACATCAGTGTTGTGTTCTGTTATTCAGAAATAACCACAGCTTGCTGAGCGCTCATCATCACACAGGTATGTGATGTTGAGCACTCAGCTACAGACAGGCTACTAAAACACCGAAGCACAGGCCTCTTCAGCAACTGCACCACCACCGCTGAAAGGTCCACTTCAGTGACTCGAACTAGTGCCGGTGAGGACCAGCAGACAGCTACCGGCTGCAGCACACGCCTCTAACTTTACACAGTACGACTCCAGGTGAGTTATAGAAGATTTGGGGCCATGAGGACTCGTCCACGAGACAATGAGCTACAGCTGAACTGCACCAACCAGGAGCCCTTCAGGTGGACTCCAAGTCCATTTGGAAAAAAGGAGAACAGGAATGAGTGATCTGAGGCATCTGTAACCCCCCCGTATGCTTGAAGAATAACCTAAGAATATCACACAGTCACCAAACAGTGCCCAGGATGTTTTCTTATGTCCACCATAAAATATCCAGCAAGAATTGCAGGATTTTGTTTGTCGTACTTCTACCTGTCCCCACACACCTGTGAGCTGAGCTATCAGAGCCATGCAGCACTTCCCTCTTTGTCTGGAGAGTCTGCAGAGTTTGAAAAAAGGTGACAAATTATAAATAAAACAAACCTTCCATGACATACTGAGTCCTAAAGGTCACTGCATCTACCAAAACACGCCTGAACACCTATATAACACAATAATTCCTGGCATGTTTCTATCGCAGCACCCTGTGGACACACAGTCTCCTCTGAGAAAATCATTAGCAGGGACACGATGAAACAGTGACTGCAGGTGCTTTTTCTGCCTCACGGTGCACGGCGCGATAGGCAAAGCGCTTCGGTGTCGCAGAGAAATGCCTGGTCATGCATAGAGCTGGAGGCCAAGAGGGCGGGTGAAACCACAGCTCATAAAGACATCAAACCACAAGCCTTCATCAGATGTCATCAAGGATGACGCGGTTTACACAGCAGCATCAAATGTGTGACTTGCTCAGCAAGTGCATACTCTACCAGAGACTCAGCAAAAACCTGTCAGCGCATCAACGATCAGCAGGCTCCACGGCTCTGGAAATCATTCTGAATATTAAACATGAATTAAGAACAGGTGGACAAACTCGGCCCTCCAGGAATGAAAAGTCACTAAGAAATTTGTGGTGCTGACTGCGGTGTTTACAGTCAGGCTACAATCTGATCTGAATCTGCACTTTCTGACCGAAGGGCGTGAATTCAGAAGAAAGAACGTGATTATGAGGTTGTTTAGCTCCAACTCAGCAACACAATGCCTCCAAACTGCTGTCACCTCACGAGTGACGAGTGAACAGGAGAAAAATCAAAACCTGCAGGCGATGATGATGATGATGATTGCGATGCAGCCATTTCTCAACAACACAAACACAACTTTCTAACCAGCAACCGATGTTCTGGCAGTTGCTGGTTAGAAAGAATAACAACAGAATAATAAATAATAAAAAAAAATCAGAATAATAAACTCCGCCTTCAATGAAGAAATTCGGTGTAGATTTTTGCAGTTTCGTTTTCGTGCTCATTGTCGTGAGCAGCAGTGACCGCGTTCAGCACGCAGCATCAGGGTTACATCGACTTATAGGTGTGAAAAGTGTGGAAACAGTGAGACTAACATTAACTCAGCAGAGCCCGCAGAGCTCTTCAGTCTTACAGGCACAGGCCGTGTGTGTGTGTGTGTGTGTGTGTGTGTGTGTGTGTGTGTGTGTGTGTGTTGTGTTAACGACAACACACCAGAGGACGAGTTCCTTTTTTTACTGGTTTGGCTGTGGTTTCATTTTCTGTAGAAAGCAGAAACTTGCTTGTCAACAGGCAGGAAGTGATTAGGCATCTGCCTGAGCTCCAGAGCAGTGGTTAAAGAGGCATCTGGTTCCTCCTTTCAGCCACCATCTTCTTTTAACTCATGCAGAACGGCAGCTTGGTTTTATCAGCGGCCGCAGTGCATCCTGCAGAGTTTGTGCAACCAGAGGAACAAACAAACGGGGCTGCACAGCCATGGGCATCATATGTATGCCATAGTCCAGTCTCACAGCAGGAAAAACAGAGGCGCAGCTAATAATAGCAGTGCTTAATGCACTATGCTTGAGTGTGCCAGTAATGGAGAACTCTCAGTGTGAATGCAGAGGGGAACAAAAATACAATTTAAACAGAAAAGAGCCAAAATTAAACTCTACCAACTGCACGACTACCTAATAATTTGGGAAATTATCAAAAATATTTAAGAATAGAAAGACCGAAAAACAGAGCACTGATGATCCCGTTGACTAACTTACTCATTTAAACAGGAGAGAAATCTGCCATTTACCAATATGGAGTCATGCCCTTGAGCTTGTACCCTAACAATACTTATCAAAAACCAAAGTCAGCACGGTGGGAGTTCTTACAATAAAGTTTATTTTGCATGGACATGAATACAAGTGCACCTTAAAATTTTGTCTCTGAAATGTTTGAAAACTGCTCGTTAGCTGACGCTCTTCACACCTGATACTCTTCAAACTGGACAAACAGACTCGATTACAGAAACACATCCAGCAGCTGTAGCCTCTCAAGGTGGCCTCTTTTCAAAATAGTGACTTTATGACTGCCTGCATGCAAAACGTTTAGCTATAGAAACCCCCCCAAAACAAAACCAAACCAAAAAAAAATCCCCCAAACAAAACTGACCTACTCTCTGAACCACAACCGCTCTAGATTTCAAACATGGAAAAAAAGTGTACAAAAAGCAGAAAGGGAACTGAGGGTGGGGCTGTCGGGCCAGCGAAGCAGCACAGAAAGCTCTCTCTCTCTCTCTGACCTACATAACGGGGTGGAGGACTGTGGTGATCCGGAGAGGTCTTAATTCAGCCTGTTGGTTCCAGGCCCAGGAACGCTCGGACTGGAGATCGGTGGGTTCTTTCTCTCACCATCGACGGGGCTGGGGGGAAACGAGTCTGCATGCACAGCCTCACTGACGTATTCACGACACTTGTGCTCTTCTTGGTGCGACTAATAAAAAAAGCTTGGTGAGGAAAGGCCTGGTCTGAGTTTAGCTAATAAAGTGCTTTCACAGCAACTCTGTTGTGGTCTGACAAAAAAAGAAAAAAGCTAAACCACAAGTGTGAGGCTATCGATTTAAAACAGAACTTCATGATTCAGCTTCCTGTGAAAGCGGCCGATCAGCTGGCTGAGGTTTTTTTTGCCTCACTCCAAATTTATGTAAAAAAGATTTGGTTCCCCTGAAATGACCAGTGTTTCCACACAGGGACTTTACTCTGTTACACTAGTAACAACATACAACACTTGTGACTTATTTTAAGCAGTTCTTATTTTTAAATTTTTCATTCATGGTTTAACCTCCCTCACTCTTATTTTGAAAGGTCAGTCCCTACAAATCAGCTGCAGGTCCTCGTGTCACGTTTCCCCGCCGGCAGGATGACCGGATGAAGTAGCTGCTGTGACGGTTTTCGCTGCTCTCTTGTTCCGGGACTTGAACTCGGTCCTGGACGAGGTGCTTTTTTTTTGGAAACCTGCTGGAGCTGGAGGGTCACTGTGGCTGCAGAGGTGGACGAGGTTACCGTCGAGTCAAGTTCAAGAAAGCAGAGGTGGGGTCTGTCCACGGGATGAAGAACTGACCGGAGAGGCAGCTGATTATTGTCACACGGTACGATTTATAGAGAGCATCTTCAACTCCATCGTGCGGAAAACACAGATGACCTGCTCTGACCTCTGGTTTCATTGAGAGCTACGCTGGAAAAAAGGAAGCTGCAGAGATTCTCACAGAGTGCAGTACATACCCGACCATCGTGAGTGAGAAGGATGGAGTCGCTCTTTATGTCTCTGTGGATCACACCCTGTGTGTGGAGGACAGACAGCGCCTTCAGGACGGACAGGCAGACCGTGGCGATCTGCTCCTCATTCATCCTGCAGAGGAGGACAGACACCACAGAGAGCGTCTCAGGCTGTTCTTTGTTTGTTCTGACTCTGCAGTCCAGAGTCAGAACAAACAAACAAACAAACAAACAGGTGGTTACATTCACAACTTTAAACGCTCCTGAAGACCAAACACACCGGCGTTAGTTCAAAACCAACAGAAAGCTGAAATGAAATCCTCCGATTGAGTTTTAGAACATTTTGCAAATTAGAAAACAAATTTACTTAAACGACATCCCATATGTCAAAGGTCAAAAAATGGGACACCGTTTAAGTCAAGCCATTTGTCAGTAAACTTGAAGCTTCCCATTTCTGCAGATTTATGAGCAAACTGGCTTCCTCTTTATCATCATCATCATCTTCTTCCTGGTTTCCATCTGTGCACTGCAAAATGGTCAGCTGCCAGCACTGTGATTCAGAGACTTTGGTATTTGAAGTTTGCTTGTTTTTTTATATATGATCTATAGCTTATATCTCTTATAGCTCATATATGCGATCAGCCTGCTGTCGGTCACAGATTTTACAGCCTGCAGGACTCCCTCTGGCTGCAATGATGGAAACGCGGCTGCAGTGAAGAGCAGGAGCTCCTCGCCCTCCTCTGATCCTCCTCAGCTTTGTGCACCTTTGAAACGTGACACTGAAACCACACGTTTCCCGACAATCCGCCACGCTCGTTTGAAATGCTCTGAGGTCACAGCATCAGTCATTAGTGCACTCATCAATAAAGTCCTTTCTAAAACTACTGCCACAATCAAACACAACCTTACTAATTAAATGTGTACACAACATAATGCTTTAGCATTACTCAAATCATGAGCAATCTGCTGTCAAACAATCACATTTCAGCAGGTGTCTGTGCACAGATACAATAAACACAGGTTTAATATAAATGTAGGCATGACAGAAGTATACACCAATGTTATTGTTAAACATTTACATACATATAAAACCTGTGTGACGCACAGCCTCGATGATGCGTGACCGAAATGTTCAGGGAGGCGGGAAAGACCCACCGACACCGACTTCATGACAGTTTAATAAAAGTCTGTTAGTAGTAAATTTCTGAGAGGGTTTTGAAGCCAAACGCTCCCGCTGTAAATAAGCCTGCTGTGTGGGGAACATGTACAGTGACACAGGCCAAGGTGGGGCGCAGGATTTCTCAGTGCTGAACAGGTTAGGCAACACTGCCCCCTTATGGAGGAAAACCCTTCTAACGAGTAAATGAGGGAGCGCCTTAAATGCTTTGAGGCAGATGAACTGAACTGAAGCATCTATACATACTAGGGGTGGGACTTTAACGTGTTAATCATGGGGAAAATAACGAATTAAAAATTTTAACGCATTTTAATCGCACTTTGCACCGTGGAACGTTTCTCAGTGCACGAGTTCCAGGCATACAGATTATATCGACGCACGATGTCAAAAATTCAGGGGCCGCATCCTGCGAAGGACCGGCCCACGTCCTTCAGAGCCCACGAACACGCAAAGGCCGGAAGTGAGCGGCAGTGAAATTGGACGGTCTAGCCTTAATATCAGCGTCACCTGTCCTCACCTCTGCTAGCTCGTGTCGCCTAGCAACCGTGAGTGTGAATCACAGCTGTGTAAAAACAGCTGGTTAAACGGAGAACGAACTTTTTCTCCTTTTTGTGGTTTAATCTAAGTCTTTAATTTAAACTAAGCTGTTAAAACAAGCAGGACACATTTCAACATCAAGGAATACAGCTGAGCGAATGATTAATTTCCAACTATATTAAGTGAGACATTAATGTTATTTTCCCTACTGTGTAGCAGACTGGTGGGAAAATAAACAAAATTTTGAAGTTTAAGCTTTTGTATATTGATTCATTCATCAACCAAACTTAAATTAATATTTATCATGTTAAAAATTTAAATGTGATTAAAATGCGATTAATTTCGATTAATTAACTACAAAGCTCCTAATTAATTAGATTAATTTTTTTAATCGAGTCCCACCCCTAATACATATATTATCTTACTAACCTTCTAATCTTGGACTGTTACTGTTACACGGGCAGCGCTCGGTCCTCATTAGCTTCAGCTGGCCCAGAAACCAGCCGGTAATCACTTTTATTCTGGCTTCACTTTGTTGCCTCACAGCTAAATTTTGTATGTTTAAATTTCCTGTAATCACACATAAAGCCTCGTATGCTCCTGTTCTTACAGCAGACGTGCTGACCTGCCCTCAGAGACTTTTAGCTGTTTAACTGTTCTACCTGCATTTCATTACAGGTTGTATCTTATCTTAGGTTCTGCATGCAGGGACATATGTATTTACCTCTGAGTGGCATTTATACACCTGTGTTAAATCAATGCTGTACAGCCTCCTGAAACCCTAACCCACGCCCCCCCCAACGCTGTAACCTGTGAATGAACTGGTCTCCAACACATTTCTGGCTTTTTTTTTTTTTTAAAGTTGAATAGATATCCCTCCAGCAGCTCGTGTTTCAGCTGCAAAAACACAGCTGCACAGGCACACATGCATGCAGCAGCATCAGATGCTTACGTAGCCATTTAATACTGATGTATGAAGTTTCTCTCACCTGGTGTGTGTCACGATGTCGGTGAGAGCTCCTCCTTCCATGAACTCCATGACGACCCAAAGCTCATCTCCCACCAGGTAGCTGTTATACATCTCCACCACGTTCTCATGATGATAGTCCCGCATGATCACCACCTGCAGTTACCCCCCCAGACAAAAGGACACGGAGACATAGGGATCACTCTGCAGCCCTGCCTCATGACTCAGTCCAGTGTGCAAAATCCAAAGGGGCAAATGTGAAACGGAGCCGTGAACTCTACCGAAGTTCAGACAGCAGTGCAGACTCAGACGTGCCCGAAGGAGACATTTTACTTACTGAGCCGAGTGTGAGATGAGATTTCAGGCCTTGTTTTGCTGCTCTGATGTATGAACACACAAAATCTATGTTTGCAAAATCAGGAAAGTGTCAAACATGCTTCTTAGACTTGAGACTGTTACAAAATCAGAGCTGTATACACAGGAGAAAGAGCCGGTCTCCTCTTCAATGGCATTAGGCAGCAAAAAAGGCACGCAGTCATTATTATTATTATGCACTCTTTTTGGGTAGAGTCAGGAACAAACTAGACAACTAAATGTAGCTGCTGTCATTAGACTGAAGTACTAACTGATTCAACTCAAATGTATTAATGTACCAGTTAAGTGATGTTAATAAGCCACAGCCAGAAGCAGGCTTTTTAAACACCTCTGAAATACAGACACAACATCGGTATGAACGATGTTTAACCTCGAACATTAAACTCGGTTCAGGTTTGACTGTTTGTGTTCAAAGTCTTCTTCATAAAACTTCATAAATTTGAAATGTATTTGAAATATACAAAAAAGTAAAAAAGTTTCCTGTATTCTGTGTGGATTTGTAGAGTTATTATAGAGTCTTTTCAAAGTAAAAGCCATCTACATGATCACACACTGTGACTTGTGCCAATCACAGAGGTCCAGGGCTCAGTGACCTCATAGCTGGTTAAGCCAATGGCTGTCAGTACAGTAAGCTTTGGAATAAACCGGTGCTCTACATTTCCCACTTTTATAGTACAGCACCAGCGATCATTTTTAACTTGGCGTGATGTTATGATCCATTTGTCTTTTGTTTTGTTTTGATGTAACTCTGTAAACTGTAACTTGTACAGTTTTGTGTCACCTGCTCAGGTACTACGGATCTTAAGTTTTTGCCATAATCTGGCATGTTTATTTTTACTTTTTCTCTCCAAACAGATCTTTTACCTCGTTGAAGAGGAGTTCTCTGCGCTGTTGTTTCCTCAGGTCCATCTTCTTCACTGCGACCAGTTTGCCCGTGGTCTTCATCGTAGCGATACACACAATCCCTGTGGACCCCTCACCGATCTTGATGTAGTGGTCCAGGTAGGTCCGCGGATCACCCGGATCGACCACCATCTGCAGCGCCGCTCTGAACTGCTCGTGGGAAACTCTCTGGGGCTCCCTCTGTGGTGAGCGGCCCTGAGGAGGAGCGCCTGATGCTGCGGGCCCAGAGGGCGCAGGGGGCCGTGGGGCTGGAACGTTGGGGTGAGGGGTGTGAGGGAGGGAGGACTCGGGAACCAGGATGGGGTGGGAAGAGTGATGAGGGTGTGGGTGGCTTTTAGGGGGCTTGGAGCCGGAGGAACCTCGGGTGGAGCCGGCAGAGGGGCCGTTCTGAGGGGAGGATTCATGGTGTCGACCCACCTGGAAGAGAGAGACACAACATAAAGTGAAGGGCTGCTGAAGTGGCCCCACTCACCCCTTCACTGCTATCTGCCCCTCAGACACTGAGGGTTTTGTGGGGAAGTGTGGATGAGCATTGTTGACACCTCAGTTTTAATAGCACTCCTGTTTACACACAGTCATGAACACCCTTTCCACATCATACACCAACACACGCACCCAACATATCACTTGCATCACTGACAACTGAGGCAGAGGGGCGGCTCTTCCTACACCTCTGTTTCCTGCACCCTGCCTGGAGCGGGGATCAGCTGGTGGTTCGGGGGCAGGCGTCCCAGAGCCCTGCTGGCTCTTGGGGGCTTCCAGGGGCGATGTGGATGGGTGTGTCTTTGTGTTGTTGGTGTGTGGACGTGTGAGTAAGTATCCTATATGTGTGAGTGAGTGTGGGTATTTGGCAGATGGCCCAGGTCTGCTGGGTCTTACACAGTCGCACACACCACGACTGGTGATTTGTGTATCCATGTTTTTTCACATTTTTTCCAGGTGCTGTTTGGTTTTATAGGTGCAGAAGTCGCTGTGTTTCTCTACCTGTGCTCTCTCCTCCTCTCCTCTGCCTGTCAGTTCTGGCATTGCCATATTACACATGCACTCGTGTGAATAACAATAGAAATGAATAAAAAAGAAAAGAAAAACATGAACAAGAGGAGCATATGGAGACCTGACAGAGCTCATCTTGGAAAAGCAATAGATCATGATGCTGACTGCCAAACCTGCCCGACAGGACAGGCTTTAAACAAAAAAGGGTGTGCTTGATTTATGTAACAAGACAAAACTGGAACTTTGTGATGAAGGCGAATCCAACAAGTATTTTCTCTTTATCACACTGAACTGATTAATCGCCCAGCCCTAACTGGATGGATTCAATCCTCAGCCACAGAATCAAGTGTTTTATTTTACAGCTTGTTTCGGTAAAAGCTCTCTGTCACAGTGTTGCCCCACTCAGTTTCAGTGTTATTATGGAACAACTGACACAAGTGAAGCAGCTAAATCTGATCTTGGGATCTGCCAGCAGGTTCAGTTTGGACATCTCTGCCATTTTATCTCAACCAGCAGCTTCCCTCAGGGTTCCCGTCCCTACCTGTCCCGTAGGGCTGCGTCCGCCTTCGCTCTCCGTCCTCGGGTATGTGTTAAATGGCCGTGCGGTCTGCTGAGCAGTCTTCATCACCCCCTCAGTCACTGGCAGGTTTGGGGTGCGTATGCTGGGTCCTGAGAGAGGCCTCTTGTCCTTGGGAGACTGAGGGCTGCTGTCCCGTGCCACGTAGCTGGACTTTGGCCTGTGGTCATAAGGTTGATCCCGGTGAGCCCCGTGGTCCTGAGGAGAGGGAGAGATTGGACAAGAGAAAGAAAATGAATGAGAAGTTTTCAAGGAGAGCCTGATAGAGAAGAGGTGCAGGATGCTTAAAGGGGGCCTGTTATGCTCTTCTTTATTTTTATTTTTTAAATATACTATAAATTAAAATGGTACTTAGTGCTTTTCTACTCTGAGCACTCTTTACAACAAGCATCTTTCACCCAAAGCACTGACCTTCCGATTGGCAGCCGACCCGCTCCACCTCCTGAGCCACGGCAGTTAGATATACTGTTATAATGTTCATATTAAACATGGCCAAAGTTTGCACTAATGAGGTCAGGCTGACACAAAGGGCTTCAGACTGCTCTAAAGGCTCAGTGTCTCTCATATGATGGGAGGGGATGTGGTCACCGGCTGGTCAAACCTTCTGTTTGTGAGGGGTAGCCAATCAGAAGAAGGCTGTTTTAAAGTGAGAGGAGCGAAAACGGATTTTTGCAGACAGAAGGTGAACTGAGGGGCCCAGTGTGAGATAAACGAGGGTTATCTGGACTGTGAATCACACAGAGCTGCAGACTACAAGAGTGACCATACTGAGCAAGAATTGAAAAGCATACAAAAAGAATAATAACAGGTTCTTCTGTCTCTACCTGGCCTCGGTCCCGAGACGGTCTGTCTCTGTGAGGGGGTGGAGGAGGAACTGGTCTGTCCCTCTGGGCCCTGTTGGGCTCTTGGCCCCGGGGCTGCTGCTGGGGGCGGCCCTGGATCATCTCATCTGTGTGAGGAGGACGGACCGCACGCTGACTTTGGAGGCGGGGGTCACCTCCGCCCTGTTGGTCTTGTCTGGGTCGGTCTCTGAAAATCACATCGACACAAAGGTAAGTGCAGACCGGAGCTTATTACAGTTTTATATTGTTTAGATTTTATTGTTTGAAAAATGTTCAGCATTAGTCTTTTTATTTATGACAGAGGGTGTTTGTTCAGAGCGGACCTCACAAAGGAAACTCGAGCTGAAGGTGACTCAGAGTCACGTAAACAGGTCAAATCTCAGTAAAAAGCACCGAAGCCTCGTCAGACTAAAAGCAAAGAAGTTTCCTGTGTATTCTTTGTGCAATTTAATTAGTGTTATAAACTATTAAATTACATTTATAGAGCACCAAATCACAACATCAGCCACCTTCATACTGTAAGACCCTCCAATGATAGAGAGAACAGGACATCCATCTGCTACGACCGGCTGGGGTGAAGTCTATAAACACTAAACTGGAACAATTAAACTGATTTTAAACTGAAAACAAAAACTACGTTTGTGCAGGCGCACTTTGTGTTACTGTAATTACAGGATCGTTTGTATCTGAAAGCTGAGAAATTGCCATCATGTGTTATTACACTAACTGAATAACCTCATGCTGAGGGTGTAGACAGCTGAGGTGTAGGAGCTTTTCTTCTGTGCAGGTACACGATTTCCACTCCACCAGGAGCTGTCCTTATCCGATGGAATAACAATGGAAAAATGTGTTTCAGGTAAAGGTGTCAATTTATGGAACAATCCTGACAGCGAGACAAAGCGATCTAAGTCTCCTTCTACATTTAAAAGAAAACTGAAAATTATGATGAAGCGATATGGTTTTGAATAAGTTGATGTTTTGTATTTTTTGTTGCGTATTGTAATTTTGTGTATTTGAAATATGCCAGTAACAGTGCGTGAATGAGGGGCAGATATTATAAGTTTATACTTTACTTTTCTTTCCTTTTTTTAGTTGTTATAAGAATTATTTACATGTTGATTGAATGAAATAAAATGAAAGGTCACCTGTCTTGTCTGTCTGTGTAGTGTCTGTGCTGAGGATCTCCGTTCTCGTGCCCTGGACCTCCTACCGAAGAGCTTGAGTCCCTGCGAGGCTGCGTGGGAGGACTCGCTCCCCGCAGGGAGTTGGAGCGAGTCACGGACATGGTGTCGAACTCATCCAGCAGCCACGTCAGAGAGTCCATCCCCATCTTGCTGCCGCGTACGATGGTCTGGAGATTAAAAAATATATACGTGGTTGGCAGCATTTGTTTAACGTTGATTACAGCTGCTCCCAGTGATACTTAAAATTAGCAGCCGCAGTGGTGGGTTCACAGATATTCCAGCCATGCATGCAGGACTTTAATCGGTACAGTTCTCTGTCCCCATGTGATCATTTTTCAAAGTTACTGAAACTGCAGAGAACATCTGAGCACACCCGTCACAAACAGCATGATAAATATAAGCAGAGCAGTTAAAGGATATTTTAGACCTGAATCTGATGCCTGAACAGATCGATTTTTCCCACCTTTCGCGGCTCTACGGTAGTGATGACGGTCGCGTCGATGAAGGGTTTGGGCCTCTGCGCCGTGTCTTCGATGAGCGACTGCCATTGTCGCGGCAGCCCGACAAACTTCTGCTCCTGCTCGTCGAAGTCCGTGTGCACGCGGTGCTCAAAGTTGGACGGAGCTGAGATCTGGATACGAGACTTCTTCTTTTTGGCAAACATGACGGCGGCTGCAGCCAAGCATCAGACCTGCACGGAGGAAGGAGGGAAACGATGAAGGCTAGAAAATAAACTGCAAATGCAACAACAAGTAAAGCGCAGCATGCACGCTGCTGTGCACAGGCTGTGCATGAAGACTTCTCCATTAATGAGGTCCTAAAAGTCTTTTAATTTTCTTTTCATGGATTTAAAATGATTCAGATGTTTAATTTGCACGTTTTATTGAACCTCTTATCATGAGTTCTGTTGATTTTTACCTGTTTTTATTTAAAGATGGAATTACAGCCTGTTTACTTTAAGCTATTTTTACGTGTTTCATTTACTCTGTTTAAAGTGTCTCTCATGCATCTAAGTGTTTCATGATGACGCTGATGAAGGCCACAAACTATCAGTCGCACAATAAAGTTGCAGTACACAGTTTTCAGCTTCTGCAGACGTTAACACAAACATCAAAGTGTGTCAGGAAGCGTCCAGCTGACGGCCGAATGTGTTTCCCACCAAATGCAGATCCTACTGAGACAAAGTGAAACTACTTTGTCAGCTCGGAGGACCCTCAGAGGCTGTGGACGATGTCTCTGTGCATTGTGTGTTTTTGGAGACTCGCTTTTTTAACGCGACCTGTTCAGGTGGAAACAAACACTAAACAAGCAGCTGTATCTTTCTTTGCACTGGTCTGCCCTCTTGTGGACGTTATCGATATTCCAGCGGTTTGACATCACTAACCCAACCCAGTTTTAGTGGGTTAGGTTAGTGATGCTGTGTCCTGTACATGCTCTGCAGTGAACTGCTAACAGTCCACATCCTGCCAGATAAAACAGATGAGTACTTGATTGTGTACTTATCACTTAATAATTACTTAAAAATAATCATGACTTCAACTTATGAAAGTGGGAGGATGCGTCTGAGAACTTTTCCCAGGCCGTTTATCTCATCCTGCTACATTTCACTGTGAGGAGATGATGGTTATACGGTGACTGGGATAAAGGGTGTGGTTTCTGCTGAAAGGCACGCCTCCTCTACACAGTAAAATCACAGTGCATAGACTGAATATTAAGGTAATGATTTACAGAGGTTATGTATTGACCCACTAAATGATTTACTCAAGATTTCACTTTTAGAAAGATTGCAAACTCCTGCCCTTTCCTTCAGGAGGGTTTCTCTCCTGCTTGCTCCCTGAGGTCACCTGTATTACAGTATGACAGGTGTACCATCCCAGGAAAGGTCCCCAGGTCTGCCTGACCCGTAACAGTTGGGGCTCACCTCACCGTGCCAGTGGAAAAATTATTATTTTAGCCCAGTAATAAACTGGCTGCATCCTGTCTTTCGTCCTGTTATAGCTGAGGTAAACTCCAGCCTTTCATTTTTCTCATGTTTCACAGATGTTCACACTTCATCGGTGAACTTATTTAAGTCAGCTGCTGCTGCTGACTGAACTAAAAACACAGATGTTAGGCTGAGAGGGAGAGAGACGCTGCCTGCAGTCAAACAGAGCATCCAGGTGAGCTCGAGCACCTGGGTCAGTCCATATTTATTAAAATAAATCAGTGAAATCTGACAGAAGTTCCCACCTGACCCCTTCAAACCCAGCTGACCTTTATTGGTATACTTAATGAAGCACTGCAAAAAATTTACCTTCACACTGTAAATATGTTCTGAGCGAAAAGCCCTCAAAGTACAGAGGTGTGCTCAAAGTGACCTTTTTTATTTTTCCAGCTTTTTTTAACCACATGAAACTTTGAGGGTTGACAGACACAGTAAAGCTCTGCTGAAAACTGCAACCAAACCAGTTTCACACCCGATGTGTCACAATCTGAATATCTAATATGATGTTCCTATAACCAACTTTCAGCATCAGTGGAACAGGATATATCGGCTACCATATGGTCACGTTTTTTTCTGTTATCCTTATTAACCTGCTCTCTCGTGATTGGCTGCAGGACCCACCTGCACAGGGCCTGATGGCCCGCCCTCGCTCTCCTCTCTCAGCACTTTCTCTAAGCATTTCTGGTTATTCATCATTAGCCCACCTCGGATGTACTTTGATGGGCTATAACTAATAAAATACTCATATATAGTATTCATTTATTAGGTGATGCACAAAAATTCAGCTGATTCTGAGGCTGCACTGACTCAGCTGGCCTGTTAAAAGCTGTGCTCGCTCGCTCCATTCACTCACAAACACAACACAAACAGGAGAAAGTTGGAAACAAAGCGATGAAAAAGATGCTGGGATGTGAGAGTGAGGCGAGGGAGAGGGCATGAGTCATGCTGCTTCGCTCGCAGGCTGCTGGAGTAATAAAGTCTTTCACAGCAGGAGCGTTTGAAGCGAAGCGAGACCCGCCCAGAAACACAGTGAGAAACGAGAGGTTCAGAGCCAACAATGCAGCGCACACACACACAACAGCAACACAAAAAACTACTGCAGAGACCCAGAAATAAATCAGGGTAAATGTCAAGGAAGAAAAAACTGGTTAAGAAAGAAGAAAACTGCAAAACAACAAAATCTCAGGCGTGGTGGCTCACTGCAGTGATTTACTACAGTCGTACCAGCTGCACTTACAGATTATTCTGAGCATAAAATAAAGAGACTCCAGTCAAATCTTTAAAGCTCACTGGATTTGCCGCAAGTGTGAAGAGAGCCAATGAGTGCAACATGAGCTGCAGGCCTGAATAATGTTCTTCAAACATATTAAATGATGGCGGTGTGTGTCTCATCTGTAATATATAAACACACCTCTTCCACAGAAAGGCAGCAGCAGAGCAGCCAGAAGCTGTTTCCCGAGAAGATGTTACTGGCTGCCAGAGGCCAGACCAGCGAAGCAGGAAACAAGAGGAATGTGGAAAACCAGAGACAATTACAGCTGTCAGAAAGCTACACGTGGAAGTCATAAACAGAAATGAGATCAAGTGAAAACTCCAGCAGGTAAAGAGAGCACGCCACAAGTCTACTACAAGCATGCAGAGCTATGTCAGAGCAGTCTGAGGTGGGACAGTCGCTCCCAGTGAATATCAAACAGCTTTGCTGATTGAAAAGCACATCCTAACCCCTTAAAGCTGGCAGCTCCACAGATGCTGGACGCTGCGCCCACGAAAGAACAGCGACGATCGCTGTAGACCGCCACGTATTTTACCTCCCGTACATCGATCCAGGAAGCTGCCTCACCAAAACAAACTGAGAATTTCCAGCATTGTGACTGTAACAGCCTACTTCCTCTTTCTAGAAAAATAATCTAATGAAATGCATGATAGGCTGAGATCAGATGGGATTTATAAATCTCTCAGTTTACTCAGATTACAACAGAAAGGATAAAACAGGCAACATACAAACAAGTCACCAAGCTGTTGATCAAACTCCTGACCAGCTCATACAGTACAGGAAGCTACCAGAGAATGGTTTAAACAAGGATGCACACTTAGAGCTGCAGGGAGAGGACATTAACACTACACTCTTACTTAAATTACACTTAAATTTCCTATGGAATCACTTCCAGAGCCAGTGAACCCTCACAAATAATTACACATCATCATCACCAAGTATTTTCCTTCCACATCATCTCATTAAATGACCAACCATTACAGCTAAAGGACACCTGTAAGCATGTGAACTGTAAACAGAGATCCACTCTGTCTGTAATAACGAGTTTTCATATTCTCTTCTATGAATTTCAGTGACACCAGTACAAGCTTTGTTGGTTCATGCTCCTTCAACACAAACCCGTCCAAATTCCTTCAGCTTCCAATAAAACGATCCGATCAGGTGTTGGTGAGGTCGAGCTAGCTCACATGAAATGATCTGCTACCTGGTGGCTGGCTACAGAGCTGCGGTTAGGCTAACGTTAGCACAGGGAAGATGAGACAAAATGTTCTCAATAAGATTTCACGCTGAACTCTTACTGACAGGCAGAGACAAATGCTGCTGTCATTAATAACACCTGTCATTAATAAGGGGTGGTTTGGATTCCTCACTATCAAAAAGGCTTGATCCTAAACTCAGCGTCTGCACTGAAATCTGAGTGTTTGAAAGATGAGCTACGCTTCAGTGCTGCTCACAAATTCTCTGAGAGGTCGACTGATCGGTCATCATTTAAGAAGCGGACAGCTGAAGATAACACCGCTGCTGATGTGGCAAAGCAGCCGTGAGGCAACGACTCTGGATAACATCCAGACACTGGGTGGACTTCACGAGTGCCAACAGCCACTCTTTTTCTTACAGGTTTAGTAAAAAGAATGAAAACAAATCCAAATCTTGGGTCCACATCAGGATACAAGCTGAGTTATTTCCCTGGAATCTCCACCCAGCTCCCAGCTCTGGATTTAATTCCCATTAGCAGAACTAACTCTTGCTACAGCGTGGTTACAACATGGATGATAAATGCCTCTTTCCAGTTATAATGAGTCTGGTGACAACAGTGAGAGGAGGATAAATCACCACAGAGGCCTGTCATTAGTGTTTGGGCTGAGACACCAAAACAGTGAGTGAGAGCAGAAAGAAACGTCTGCCTGAAGGAAGGACAAAACGTAACGAGGAGGATCACTGCAGTAACACAGACCTCTGCACTCCTACAAACAGTCATCCAGCAGATTAAGTTGTAATATATGTAACTGAAAGCACGATGAACTTCTACATACAGGAACCATGTGAGGCCTGATAACGTCACCGAGCGTCTCATACTCATAGAGGGCGGTCTGGCCTTGAATCAAAGAGCCCTGCGGCTTCCAATTCCTGGCCTTTTTTTTCCCTCTCCTGCATTTGGAAATATGTGGCGCTCCGAGCCAAACGGCTGCGAGTGAAAAACAAGATTTTACCGCTGCCGTCGAGAGCCAAGAGATGATAAGATTCATAAGTAATGAAGGCCGAGCGGCAAACGGTAAACGGATTACGGAGCGCTGACCTCAGAGATCCTGTTTGATTGGAGAGCAAACTTTCTTTCTCCGGCTGGTGCGCTGCTGTACGAACCTGAGAGCGTGGGCGCAAAGACAAACTTTACATGGCAAGTGAGTCCAGGCAGGCAGATCAATCTGCACAAGCCTGTTAGGACAAATAACAACAGAGATGAGTCAGTGATCCCACTCATTCAGCCCAGCACACCAACACAGCACGGGAAAAACGGTGCATTCAAGTGCACCAAATGAAGGATAATCAGGGGTTTTTTTTGGCCTTCTACCCTGACTGTGGTAAAGATCTTTACCCTCTGAGGACTCTCATTTAAGGTGACAGACTCATCGCCTTAACCCACACTTGCTGTTATATTTGACATGTGAACAGCCATCTCCACTGGAACATAATCTAAACTATAACCAAAGATGATGGCGAGCTGATGGTGGTTACACGCCGCCAAAGCAGACCAGGTGAGAAACCCTCCAAAGATCAGAGCAGGTGAAACCAAGAAAGAGCATCCTCACGTTCACCTGTTTAAATCTTTCACCACTTTTGCCTCCTCCAGTTAGAGCCTGCTGTCCCACTGTGACACTGACTAAACTAAACTGAGATGTTAGGAAGGGGTCGAAAGGGCACAACTGAAAAGGTAAGTGGTGCGTTGGTTTGTCAAACAACCACAAAAAAAGAGGATCGTAGATAAAAACAAATGCAAAAAAGATGTTTATCCTGTTTTTCATAAGTGTTAGAGCACAAAATCATAACTAAAATCTGAATCAGAGACCTACTCTGTAAGTCTAAGGTGTGACAAGAAAGCCGACAGGTAACAGAGGACACCTCCTCTCACCTGAGACCTGCTATCAACAAACTAAAGGACTAAAGGCTGGTTTGCTGAAGTTGCACTTGTTGAATATTTCTTTTACATCAGGACCTATAAAAGTTCACACAGAGAGTTTAATGATATAAATGTGCTCACTGATCTCAACACAAACAAATTAAAAATAGGAGCACAAACAACCCAACAGCTGCACACAGCCTTTATCTTTATTATTAAGGCTGTCACAGGAAAGGTTCTGTTAAAAATATATAGTATACCTGAGAATGCAGAAATGTATATGAACGATATGATCACTCCAAAACATGTCACATGTACTAACACAGCATGCAGTACAGTCAGGCCCACAAATACTGCATAATCAAAGAACTGAAGGCTTTCAGCATTAACTGCAGTTACAGTACTTTTTATTGGCTGTCCTGCATTTTCAGAGGCCTAATGTTTCTGGGCCCGACTGCATGCTGTGGTTGGCGCAGCTGGGCTGAACAGGAACCGTCCTGTTTGGCTGTCATACAAAGGTAAAAAGGACAGGACTGCACCACAGCGCACCCCCCCCCCCCCCCCCCCCCCCCCAAACACTGTTGGGAATAAATCTATAATTTGTCCTCTCTGAGTAAAACAAGCACACACACCCCTAAACACATCAATCAGTGCAGTTACAGCTCCCCTGTATTTTCCTCTCTCCCTGCGACCCTCCGTCTAGCTCTCAATCTGCTCCCACCATTCCCTTCAATGTCTCCGTCTCCCTTTAACTGTTTTCCACCTCCTCTCCCTCCTTAATTTAACCTCCCTCTCCCACACTGTATGCCTGGCTGAACCGTGAGAAAGCCTGTCTGGTCAGTGGGGCAGAGCCGGGTTGATGAGCTCTGGAAGAAGCTGCTGTCCTCTGGCCTGATTCACGCATTGTCCGTCATGGGTGGTCCGCTCTCTGAGGGACACCGTGAGGCGGTGTAATGACAGGGACCGCGCTATGAAAGGCCGCACCAGATCCAAACATGCAGCACACAGAGGGATTTGTTAGGAATGATCTTTCTGATTGTGCTGCAGACATACGTTTGATGTGGGTCTGTTTAACTTACAAATGCCTCTCTTCTTCTCTCCTTCTATAATGGTATCGCTGTCATTCTCTTTAGCCAGTCGCTTAAATGACATCACGAGTGCAACCCATGTGGAGAGGACAGTCGCAGTCCATTTACTACAGAGCAGCATGAGAAATCTGATTTTCCAGTATTTAAGATGAGCAGAATGCTGCTTCTCTCAAACTATTGTTCAGTTGTGAAGCGCTTTAGCATTCAAACAGGGTTTTTCTGCCATGGAAAAATTCTGGCACCCTATTAAACAGGTTTCAGCCCCCCCCCTCAGAGGAAAATCAGCAGCACTGTGATTTTTAACAGGTTTTTTCTAAGCAGGGTTTAATTTACTGAAGCTTAAAATACATTTGTTTATCATAAGTATCACAAAAAAGTATATTTTCCTGTTAATCAGGTAACAGTGACTCTTTGCTTTAATTATATGAGGACCAATCATACTTATGTGCATAATCAAACCCCCAAAAGGCCATTTTTAGCCTAATAATCCTATAAAGTTGCTTACTGTAAATTCCTGTTTTTGAAAACAGTTTGATAACTTTCTTAATGTAATCCAAGCCACCACCAGGATGTGTAGAAAGAGCCAATATGACCTGAGGATATTTCAATTAGAGATATCAGCCAAAGCTGAACTAGCACAGGGCCGCACTTTGACACAAGACCAATCTGTACCAGGAGATGGTGCTGCAGCAACACAAGCAGCATTTAACCAGGCAAATCATTAAGAGCACATTTTATTTTGGAAAAGGCAAATCTATGGAAGCTTGTTTCTGTCACTAAAAAACAAGAAGTTTAACAGCAGCAGACATCTGGAAACATCAACACACCCACAGGTAAAACACCGCCCCCTGCTGGTGAAGGCTATATTTTTACAGCGGGTAATTACAGAACGTACCTTTAAAAATGTTACAAACAAAAACTGTAACTTGTGCTTGAGCCAGGACATAAAACTGACCGTTTAATGGTTTAAAATATTGAACCTGTTAGTTTCAAATGGATTTTAAAGACAGAGGAGACCTCAGGGGAAAACAGAGAAGTTAAAACTTTGCTTTCCAAGTAACAGTCTTAGGTCCACCTTGTCATAAATCTTTAGTGAAGGTTAAGGACTTAATTAGGTGAGGACACCTCCTCTGCATGCATTACAAATTTCTTCCCTCTGAGCGAGTGATTTTCTGTCTGCAGCTCCATTCAGACATACCTCACATAGCTATCCTTCTAAAAAGGCACTTACAGCACTCAGGCGGTGAGAAGGCCAATATAAACACACTTCAGAAAGTAAATAAATCTTTATGCTACGATGATAAATTCACCTATTTATGCAAGAAGTGCATGAACCCCTGTACTAACCTGTTAGTGGTTTTCGTGCATGGAAACTGGTTTGGGGGTTTCACTAACTAAAGAAAAGTGTCAATTTTTATTCATAAAATGGTCAGAAATAAGCAAAAGGATGCAGCTGTCAGTCTAATATCACAGACTCAGTGCATAAGGTGCATCATCACGCTCCAAAAGCATCAATCTGAGGAAGCAAAAACATAGATGATGAGACCATCCAGTTAAGCTACTGCAGAACAAAAAAAAATACCCTCACAAATACTGATTTATCAGGTCTGTATATTTGTATTCAGTTATCACAAGTTCACAGGCCATTTGTAAATATTGCTGACTTCTCTTAAAGCTGCTGGATGTTGGGAATATGTTTAATTAAAGCACAGAAACTCTCCTGTTTACACGAAGCCACAGTGACTGATAAACCCTTGAATTTAACAGCCAGCCACATTTTCTAGGGCAGGGGTATTAAATGGTCTCTAAATGATACCTGGTAACTTGCCAAAGCAACTGGTGGAGTACACAAAGTTACCAGCCAAGACCAAAAAACACCCGAATGTTTGTCAGGCGGTGATTTCTCACGCTGTGTCTCAGCAAAGTTAAAGACAGAGTAAGAGCTCTGCAGTGAGATGGAAAACAGGCCTCACAGAGTGATGCACCAGAGAGCCAACAGCAGGACTCAGGTTACCTTTGCTGCTCGTTTGTTGTTGTTGTGCTTACATTAGCTCGCTGTGCTGAATCAGGCCTGATAATTAATAGCCTGTACTCTCACACTGACACACACACACACAGAAGCGCTCACCCAGACTTTCCCAGATTTATAAAGTGTAGTGCAAACACACTGTGTGACCTTGGTGCTGCTGGCTGCTCTCACAGCCATCAGCCTGTTCATGAAGCTCAGTTTATATGTGTCAGACTCATCTTCAGTGTGCAGCAGGGTTCAGCGTAAGTGGTGGCGATCATATATGACCAACAGCAACACCAGAGGGGCAGCAGGAGGCTAACGTGCACCCATTAAGGTCCAAATGCATAAAACTCAATAAAACCCTGAGATTGAATCAAGGACATAAAAGATTTGACAGAATCAGGTTTTTATAATCATTATCAAACTAGTGATTAGATGGGACAGCACGGTGGCACAACTGCTGCCTCACAGCAAGGTCTTGGGTTCGCAGAGCCTATTCATCCATTCATTAATGGATGAATAGGCTCTGCAGTCTTATATTTTACAGGCAGGAAACCTTTACATGCATGTAACAAAGCATGATTTTTTTTCTTTCTGGTTTAAAGTATTTGTCTCGATCTAAGAGTACTCTGTCCTCAGGCATTTATCCTCCTCTGTAATGCCAGCATCACCACAAAACGAACAGCAGTGCCTTTCATTGAAAACCTGGAGGAATGAATGATTTTACTGCAATGTTCAAAACCTCCCAGTGGGCTGAAAAGGTCTCACTGGCAGGCTGGTTCTGGTCCTGGTCCAACCCTAATTTAAACAGATCTACCTCATATAATATACTATCCATACTACGTGCTGTGGGTGCTCTGTTTGCAGAGGGTCTGACAGAATCAAACATCAGCCCTGTGGTATAAACCCACAGAGGACGCTAACAGACACAAATCAAAACAGCATAAGGGACAAAACTGTAGACAAAATGAAGATAAGAGTCAAGGTCCAGAACAGCAAGAAAAAAGCTGAGATAGTCTTAAAGTCCCAACTACACAAAACAACTCAGGAAAAAGAAAGCCTCGGGTCAAATAAGGTGTGTGCTACACACAGACAATCCAGTATACTTATTATACCTCATGATCAGCAGTCAGGGCCCACTGAGACAAACTTTTCCCACTAACTTATCAATGTCTCACCATCCTCTCCCCTCTCTGTGTCACCAACACTGTGCAGAGGAGGACAGAGGAGGAGACGAGTGGACAGAGGAGGAGACGAGTGGACAGAGGAGGAGACATGAGGAGGAAACATGAGAGGACAGAGGGGGAGTCATGAGGAGGACAGGAGTCCCGCAGCTGTCCTGACAGCCATGAGCAGTAACAGGTTTGAAAGGGCGCAGCGGGTGAGGAGGAGGAGGAGGAGGAGGAGGAGGAGGAGATCATCCCTCGCTGCTCCTTGCGTCCTCGCTGCCCCCCTCCCCTCCACACCAGGCAAACAATAAAGTTATTATGCTTTTTCCTGACTCAGTTAATCCACGCTGGGAGATTTAACAACAGAGTTTCGTTGTTCCGACTAACTTTCGCTCGGGTCCAGCGGCGGAAGCCGCGCGCTCATTAACCGCTTTCCGCACGATAAAAGCCGAAGTTCAGACGTATGTAAGCGGAGGTACTCACTCCGAAGCGCAGGTACTCCTTTATCCACCTGATCTCATGTCGAGCTGCTGAGGACCGAGCGAGAGCAGAGAGGATCCCTGCGGCGCTGCAAAGTTACTTCCCCGGAAAACTTCCGCTCCGTTCAGCCGTGGGAAGCGTGTCCGTGTCTTTATGTAAAAGTCCAATGAAGCGGACACAGCAGAGAGACCTAAGCTCGGCGTAAACACAGACAGCAGCCGTGCAGCTCCGAGCCGTAAAAACTGTGTCGCATTCCTATGGTTTCAGCAAACCCGGCCCAGTATCATGACGTCACGGGGGGGGGGGGGGGGGGGGGCACGGTTAGGCACGGGTCTACTCATAACTTTATGTCCCGTCAGGATTTAAATAAAAGACAATGTCTTTTTTCTTCTACTCCTGCTCTTTCCTTCCTGTCTCTCACACACAAACACAAACACACGGAATCTGCCGTCACAGGTGTGTAGTTACCTGTGGTGTCACGTGATGCAGCAGCCTTTAGAGAGAGTGGGAGGGTGACTCAAAGAAGCCTGAGCTGAAATCTGTGACCATGACAGCAGCAAGGGTAGAAAAAAATCTTTGAAACCTGTTTGATTTTAAAAAGTTTGACTTCAAGTTTCACCTGTGAAGAATAAAAATGTCATAAATGTCTCCATTCACCACTGCCTCTGCTTCACGTGGTGTTTCACATCGTAAATGATGCGTTATTGATCAGTTTCACTGATCATTACATGATCATAATACTCACGAGTGGTTTACCTTTATTATTGGATTCCTTTAACCTCAGTCATACAGGTTAGAGCTGAAACTGCGCGAGTGCTGGCATAGTCATATGACAGCACAGGTAAGGATACACCTGTGGTGGGAGAGTCCTGATGTCACCGGATACTCTGAGGTCACATTAGTCATACTCTGCTTTTACCAGCCTTTCTGACTATGGCCCCGTTTACACGACACCGTTTCGGAGTCGTTTTGATGCGTTTCAGCCTTCCGTTTACACGATAGCGTTTCAGAAACGATCTACGTTTACACAGTGAAACGATGTAGTTCCCATGCCAGGCCACAAGTTGGCGCTGGTTTTCTCTTTGCACAGCTTGTTTATGCAAGACGCGCATGCGTGGAGTGACAGAGTAGGTAGTGCGGCAAAATGCTCATTACTTACAAAACGGCCAATGTGAGAGGTTTTGTGTGGACTGATGAGGTTGGATCGCTGCTGCGCACAACGCTGAATTACAAAACGGTAAAAACACAAGAAAAGCATAAGCACTCGTGAATCCGCGAGTACTGTTTATCAATTTGCACAAGCGCGAAAAACTGTGGCCGTCGCAACCATAGTGCGCATGTGCGAGTCACCCGTTTTTGAATCACCCCGGTTTCAAGCGTTTACACGAGAACGCAAGCCGGTGCGTTTCTGAAACGCTCCACTCTGGACCCCGTTTCCCAAACACATCGTTTTCACTCCGTTGTCGTGTAAACGGAAGGGCGAAACGCATCAAAACGGGGCCTAAAATGGCTGGGAGGCAGTGTCCTGAGGGCAGGAGGACTTTCTGCCACCACTCGAGTCGCCCCCTGCTGGCTATTAGAAAGACACTGCTTTACTTTGAGACCCCAAAGCAAAGAAGCACTCAAACCAAACAAAGCACTTTCTGCCTTGTGTTACTCACATGAAAACAATCACAGAAACCTGCAAATATTCACAGCTAACAGCTAACAGGACGGGAAGAAGCCGGACTCAGGTTACAGGTACATATGTTTAGAAGTTACCATGATTTCACTCCCTGTTCTCCAGGCTCTCTGCTTTTCTTCTTGTTTCTATTTAAAAGTGCAGTTGAACTACAGAGATCAACAACCCCCGCTGATGGCTCTTTGTGACGCAGAGCGAAGCTGAAAACTTCCTGATGCACACACTGTGTGCATCATACAGTCACAAATTTAATGTTTATTTACTCGACTGATCAATAAGCCTTTAGATTTAAATGTAATGTAATAATGATGTTAAATGTAACTCTGTAGCTTATGGTACTGTTTAATGAACTATTAAGTTAGCCATTTATTTACAGTTTCACAAATAAATAACGGATTATGGTTTACTCTGAAATACCAAGTAAAGTTAACACACAGGGTGAATGAAGAGATATTTGATGGATGAAACTTTCGGGTCTTTTTGCTGTTGTTGAGGCCCTTTGGGACAGCAGGCTCTGACAGTACGGTTCACGCCGCTGTGAAATACCACATCTGCCCGCTAACGCCAGCAGACCGTCGGCACACCGAGGACCCGCAGAGGGTGAGTGGGTCGAGGCTGCGTGACGAGACACGTTGTTTAAAACATGCTTCGAAGCTGCTTGCAGAAAAACGCTGATATGGTTACTCAGTTTCCAAAGAGGCAAATAAACAGATTTCAGAGTGAGGACAGAAATGGGCTGAATATGAAGACGATTGCAGACAGCAGGGCTCTACGCTGCATTATGTGAGCGGCCTCGCAAACAAAACTCAAACAGGTTTTTATGCATGTCTTATTGCTGTATTTGGTAATGACCAACAATATAAACATTAGTTATTTCAGGTAACCCTTCAGTAGATTATTTTGTGCTTTGTACACAATGTAACACGATGTTTGTCTTTGACAAGCAAACGTTATTTTCTAACTCTTTTTACTGTAAAACAACAGAAAATGATTCCTGTCAAACTTTGGTGCATTTTTGAGTTAGTTTTTAAAATTTTCTTTGGTGTGTTTATATTTGAGAGGATTTTTGAAACCTCAGTAAATTCTTCTAAACTCTTGAGATGTTGTGTTTGAAAGGTTAAAGAAAGAATTTTTATTACATCAATTTATTGTTATTTTTTCCTTTTAATTGAACATTTTTACCATTTTTAGGTGCAATTTTTGAACAGAAAACAGATTAAAAAAAAGGTTCAAACCTAAATGAAAACATTATGTGGGAAAATGACACATTTGTAGAGCTGAGATCAACTAAATCATGAAGTTATGAGGTGTGTAGTTTGATGGTTTGTAATAAATCGAACCCTTTATCAGTTTGTAACTGTGAAGCTGACGTTTTATCAGCTTTCCGACAGACTACAATGTGTCAGCCTCCACAGGGATAAGGCGCATTCCTCACAGAGTAAAAATACAGCAGGAACTCGTCCGCTCAACGTGTCAGATCCAGGAACACACAACCTGCCAATCCCGAGGCCCACTTCAAACAAAGCACGCAGTGCTGCAGCCAATCAGGACTGACTTCCAGAGGCAGGTTGAGGAATGTGGAAAGGTCAATGATAAAGAGAGAGCGCTACAACACACACACACACACACACACACACACACACACTGAACCCGAGCTGGTTTGACTGAACTGACCTGCAGGACCTTTGCTCACTGAGCACACACTGACAAATACACAGACCTTCAACTTTATGGAAGTTTAGTTTAGGAAAATTAACCTCGTTCCAACATTATGGAAATTTAAATTAAGGCCAGCAGATAAAAAATGAACATTTGTATTAGACAAAGTTCAGTTAAGCAGTCTGAGACTCTGCAGCTTAAACTAATTTCTGGATCCAGAGGAAAAGCTGGACCCGGATTAGTTTGTGATATTTTATTGATAATATCAAGATGAGCTCTCCAAGTTGCTATTCTTTACATTTTATATGCATTTCTGAAGATATGACACAAAATGTCCAAATTTGCCTCATCTCATCATCACGGTAAAGAAGCTTCGGGAAAACCTCTGAATCCAGATCATCTATGAAACCTGAGCATCAGCAAGCGTGACAGGCCCACTTTAACATCATAACCTGTTAGTGTCCCATCAGCACACAGCACCGTTTCAGTGTCAGAGCTGCGTTAAACACTGAGGTATCAAGCATGTGATTCAGAGCAGCATCGTCGGCAGCACCATCATTACATAATGATGACACGTGAGGCAGTGAGGTGACGGTGTGCTGAAGAAGCCAAACTTCAGGCCAGTCAGTGAGGCCGGACATCATCTGATCTGAGAATTATGGTCTATCGCTGCCAAACTCAGCAGAGGGAAGAAACTGCAATCAGATCAGTCATATGCTGGCAAACATCCCTCTAACACGAGCTGTGAAAACACGGGCAGCTGCCACTGTGCTGTCCATAATCAGGTGAAGGCTCGTGATGATACGTTTGGACAGCTCGGACACTTTCAGGCCAAGAATGCATTCCAGTCACATTCAGTGGTTTCCTCAGAAATCCCACAAAGAGATCATGAAGAACTCCAACGTTTCAATATAAAACAGATACAATCACATTTTCTAATGTAGTTTTATTAGACTTGATGGGACTGAACAGGCTTTCCCTTAGTTTTTGTCACGCATGAGGCTCACAGGTGTTTTTACCTGTGCCACAAGGTGTTTCAAAGAGTCACTTCATTAATGTGAGCAAGCCTGACAAACAGCAGCATCACAGAGAGGCAGATGTTAGATGACTCTTATTTAGTGTTTTGGATGTGTGACTTTATTTAAATGAATCCAATTCAACAGCAGGAATCCTGAGGAAAAAAATCCTGTCTGTCACCAACATTTTTCCAGCTATGGAAGTGAAAAAAAAAAAAATCAACATCTCTTGTCTGCCCATCTACCATTCACCAGCACTACACCACCAGCACTGCACCGCCCAGAAACCTCGATCTGAGCGAGAGCACCCGGGTCCAAGCTTCATTTATCAGCTTAGAGTAGAACAGCTGCACGAACATACACAAGAGCAAGAGCAGCAGGCTGGGGTAAGCTCAGTTTAATGAGTCAGCCAATAAAGTGATCCACAGTGGTGCTAGTGTGGGCTCGTTGTGCTCAACCATCGCTCCCGAGAAGCTCCAAACGCCTTCGTGTTTTAACTTCAGCTGCACCGACTGTGGCTGAGAAAGTGGAATTCAGGCTTCGCTCAGTGGAAAAGATAAAAACTGATCTCCATCGGAAAACTCTCACTGTGAAGCATTTACATGTTTCCAGATACAAACCCAGAACCGAAGAATGGGCCCGTTGTTGTTTTGATAAAGATGATTTTTTTATTATTCATGTTATTCGTGTGTTCTTGCCTCTGTTCCTGAGCACCTACAGGTCTGTTTACCTTGGCCCCTTCAGTCATTCCACGGAGGATTTTCCCCTCTAAGGCAATAAGCCCGGCCCTCTCCGCCTGTTACAGGAAGAACATCTGATATAACTGTGTTATTTATGTTTTTCCCCTATCCCACATCGTACCCATACCGCTGTTATTTAAACCAGTTTTTCTTTACGTCCGGTTTACTTAGGTTACTTTTCTTTCAGAGGGTTGGGTTCTCCGGATCATTTCACAGGCCAGTCTAACAGCAGCTCGTGAAATAGACACAATGTTGCAACTAGTGACTCGTGTTCATGAGCATTAATTTCACAGTTTTTGTCCCTCATATGTACTCATACTGATAATGTCCATGTACAGAAAATCATTATTTCCCACTTCTGAAAGGTGGAAAAGTTTGAATTTGGAGGGGTTGGTGCTGGAACACACCTGAAACAGCGGTTTGAGTCCCACATGTGACACGTTTTTAATCATCATTAAATATTAATTAGTTAAGTTTAGGGAATCAATCTTACTCTGTAAGCTTCAGGCAGTAAATGTCCTCGAATAGGTTTAGTTAAAACTCACAAAGCTCTTGGCTGCCATTGTCAGAATTTTACCCATGTAGTTATTAAACACTGATTGTTTAATAACTGGAAACATTCAAAGGGAGCCCGTCGCTGCTGCTTCTCTCTGCTCTGTGGAGCTGGGCTTTTATCACAGTGCTGCTAGTTTGGCTGTTAGCCTGGAGCTAAATCTGCCTCCCTGTTAACTCTGCGGCTCACCTCCCCACAAACACTCACACCTACCTGCACTTACATGCTCTCATCTTTGCTCCCCCTTTCTCCTCTCTCACACACACAGTTTCATGTGTGAGATCTGACCCCCGGAGAAAAATATGGCTTTCAATGTTTCCACTACAGCATCAACTCAACCAGCAAAGACACAAACAGGACAGACAGGAGGCAACTGTAATTTCACATGTGGATACAAACAAAGAACTTCTAAATACTCAAGACCTCCCACCCTCTGCCTTCTGCTTTCACAGGGACACCTACGATACAGAATGAATGAAGCTGAAGCCCAAAGAGGTAATCTTCATGGGGTAAACCGTTTAGCCCCATTAAACAGTTTATGTAACCACTTCTTGTCTTAAATCAGGTTGTTTTTTTATGGCAAGGCCATACTTTACTAACCAGAAGTCCACACATTGGGGTGGCTGTGGCTCAGGAGGTAGAGCTGATCCTCTACTAATCAAACAGCTGGTGGTTCGATCCCTGGCTGCTCTAGTCTGCATGCCAAAGGGTCCTTGGGCAAGATACTGAACCAGCGTTGCTCCCGATGCATCCGTCAGAGTGTGAATGATAGAAAAAGGTGCTGATGTGCGTGAATGATACATGTTGTATAAAATGCTTTGAGTGCTCATGTAGAGTAGAATAGTGCTATATAAGAACCGGTCCATTTTCATTTTCCTTCTATTTTTGGCCCTTTTATGAACAATATTGTATTCTTGAGTAAATAAAACCCCGGTCCTGGTGTTTTTACTTTACTGAAGGCTAAAACATGTTCTATACAAGAAATGTTAAACTATATATTTTTATTCTTTTCATACAGCACCAGTCAAACATGTGTCCAGACTTTTGACTGGTGCTGTATGCGAGTGGTAAGATCTAAAGCGCTACTGTGCTACTAGACACCGTTTATCCACGACCACCGAAGGACAAACGTTTTAACCTTAATGAACTGGGAAGTCTCAGGATTACTAATTTCTTTTGTGAGAGTATACAAGTGCTGCAACCACTTCTTCCACTAAAACTGAAGGCAACGGTGCGAGCTGTTTGATGAAACTAAGTGGAGCTCGTTCAGTAGTATCCTTGTTGAAATGCCATCCCTAACAGAGACAGTAGGTACAGTTACATCTTTAGATGGTTTACAGCTTTCTACTTTCTAATTCCTCTGAGTGTTAGAGATGCCACAGCACCCGCGCCTCTTTACAGCATCTGCCATTTGGTTTCCAGGCGTGAACCTTCGACCTCCACCAGCTGCTCCTCACACACACACGGAGGTTTCTGCTGTGTTTAACTACGCTTCTAACGTCTGGTTGTAAGGGGAGTCCTTAGCCAACCGGTCAGCATGCACTAGCAGGATGTCCAAAATCTGTACCTGTGTGAGGCAAACTAAAGCTCATAAGTGTAGTTTTATATTCATTTGAACATATTATCCTTAATTTATTTGTGAAAACTAAAATAAAAGGCAGACTTTTATTTTGTCTTGAAGCAGGTACAAATAATTATTTTACCATTAAGCCTCACTCACTCAGATTTATTCCCATACCTCCGATCTCTGTACAGTGGGATCAACTGTAAGTGGAAAGGATCTCCTCTTTATATTGGCTGTTATAAAAGTCAATAAACAAATTAAATTCAGGAATGATTAAACTATAAAAAGCCATCAGAAATCACCAGGGCCCAAAGTTATGGCTTAAATCTACTAAACACTTGCTGGAGCTGTAATTGGTGACTAATGAACTTTACAACTACTTTCCAATAAATAAAGTTCATTTCTTGCTTTTTAAAAAAATCAGTTTAAGTGGTTACAATTCAATGATTAAAAGATGAAAAGACTTAGATGTTAGTTTTTCCACCTCAATTTCACAAATCTTTCATCTCCAAGAGCCTCATCCCTGGAAACATGCAACTTCTGGTCTTAAACTCCGCCCCTTTGCTCACACCACACCAGATTTTTTTCTTTCAGCACCATCGGTTTCATGTTTGATAATAAATCAGCGCACACACCTCATGTTCCTGCCTCTGACCGCCCTTTTGCCTCCAGCCATCACCTTGTACATCGCTGTGAAAGCTGTTTGGACTTCCCAGAAGAAGCCTGAGCAGCAGCTGTGTTCAGGACCTTCTGGTCAGCTGGCAACAAAGCAGTGACAACATCCCTCCTGCCAGCAGCTCTGCCCCCTGCTGGACAAATCTGTCAACAGTCATCTGCGGTCTCTGATCATTTCCACCTTTATCGTTCGACTGCTCTCCTGTGATTCACCTAAAAACTGCCCAGCAACTAAGAAAGGAAACTCCCACATCTCCTTAGGAGCCCATTCCTCAGGGCCAGAGGCCTCCAGGGCCTGTCGGGTTACTTAACCCTTTGATAACACAGTGAAATGTGGCACGCAGTGGGACTGCCGTGGGGTGATCAGAAGGCATCCCAAAGCTAAGCTCCAACACTGCTCAGGATCTCAGACCCAACCTGAGGCACTGGATTCCAGCACTGCCTGAGTCAGAGATGACTGAGCGACATCAGCCTGTGAAAGCGCACAAATATCCTGGATTGACACGCCTCTGAACGAGGCCCAGGATGTGGCCATACTCCCCATCTTTACCTTATATAAAGCGCCTGGAGGCGACTGTTGTGATTTGGCGCTATATAAATAAAACTGAAGTGGATTGAACTCCTAGTAGAACGGGGCGGCTTGAGAGTCCCTACAGCTATAGGCCAGAGATAAGGCCTCTACGGTCCAATGAGAGAACCTGTGGAGGGACAAACAGAAAACCAGAACACAAACAGGTGATCTGCTTTTCTGAATGCTGCTCCCCTCTGCTGGGGGGGGGCAGGCCTACCATGGGACACCTGGATGATGTCTCTCAGGGTTCCCAAGGTGAATATCACACAATCCTGAATGAGAGCACTGTCACAGAGTCAGTTGTGGTTCACTGATTGATCATTTGATATCGTATCAGTGAACCACATTCTAGTAAAATACTTAAAAAAAAATGTATCCCTCTTTTTTCCCCTTCCTCAAAAATTACAGCCACAAATCAGCTCAGGTGAGTTTATTTGTATGGCATGCAGGGTTCAGGTCAAATCAACACTGCTCATCATTTCAATTCAGTTCCTAACTCAGTTATTATTCTCATGTTTAAAGTGTTCATCGTAGTTTAGGAAGTCTGAAGTCACAAGATAAATCTGCTTGATTTTTTCTGCTGTCACATGTATAAAGCAGCCTGTAGAGCTTCATGTAGAAGTGTACACACCTGCCAATCACTACAGACAGCACCTGAGCTACCATCACGCTTCACTGTGGGTCGCTTCCTTCTTCCTCCTCCAGATATATCAGCTGATCCATGGTCACTCCACAGATCAGCACCCCAAACTTCTCTGGCTTATTTCGATGTTTTTCAGTGCACTGGATCTGAGTTTTCTCACAGTTTTTGGGCAGTGATGGTCGACATCTTGCAGTTCAGGACTGGAGCCCTTCAGAGTGAGTGAGGTGATAGAGGTCTTTTGAGGTCACAGATGGGTTTATGGTCACCTGGCGAGGTCAGAGTGCCTCTAACTTTAACCTAATGAACTATGCTCCTTACTGCACCTCTGGAAACGTTCACTGTCTTGGCTATTTTCTTCCATTTCTGCCAAGTTTTGGACAGCTCTCCTCTCTCAGCCATACTGCAAATATATAATCACGTGTAATTTAACAGAACAGACTGGAAGCCTGATTTGATTGGACGGTGCTCAAACACTCGATTTGTAAATGGGCGACCTTATAAGGAGTGCCATTAAGATGATGAATAATTAAAAACAGTATTTTGTGTTGAATTCAGAGAGAACTCCTGTAATATTAGCTGTATTGAGCTGTGTGATTTGGTTATTGCAACCAGCTGGAAATGAATAAAGATGGCCAATAAAAGATGCTGGGGGGGTGATGCTGCTTCCAGCTGTATCTATGAAACACAGCTCAGTTTTATCATCAGCAGTGTTTTTCCTGGTCAGTCAAACTGCTCTGGCAGTAAGTTTAGCAGACGTCAGTCAGGACGACTGAACGGCAGCGCTTCATTTCAGCCCACGGAGCTGCTCGTCACTGACTGAACCTGGCAGGGCTCTCTTAGGCTTGGCTCGATTACACAGAGCCAGCAGGCAAATGACAGGAAATGAAGGAGAGATGGATGCAGCAAAGCTTCCCAACAGACTTCTACCCAGAGACACTGTGGGTTTATTGTTGTCTGAGCCAAAGGAAATTATTGTGAAGTAGCAAAACTGAGTGTTGTCTTTATGCTCTCAGGTAGTGTAACACATTTCCTGCCAGAGCAGCAATCAGAATAAACATGAAGTTGCATCTTCTGGGACCGGTTTGGACTGTTTATGCTGGGAGAAAGCCTTTTTGTGCACCCTCCAGGGCACCACAAACCCCCCCTCTTACCCTGCAGGGAGAGCCAACTGAAGCCTCCTTTCAGGAGGAGAATAAAGAATAATACTGATATCCTCGTTTGAGCAAAAACAAATAAAGAACAGCAGCATGCAGCCTGTGCTCCTTTCCCACCAGACTCTCTATTGTTAGCCACACAGTCAGTTATTTTCCCACCTGTTGCCTGCTTACTGCTTGTGTGACCTGCATGGTTTATCTGGTCTAAATATATTAGTGAGGACGGCTGTTGAACCTGCCAGCCTGTTTTTCCAGTTTGATTACCGCAGTTGGCTCTTCATTACTCACCACACAGCAGACAGTCTGCTACCAGCAGGCAGGAGAAGAGGAGTTTTATTAAAGCTGCACCGAAAACCCAAAAAATGAGCAGAACGTCAATAAAGACAGCTGAAACATTTTCAGTTAATAAAGATGATTATGTTCCTTCACCCCTCCCTTGGGCTTAGGTTAGGATAACTTAAAGACAAACAGTTACCTAACGAGCTCGTTTAAGTTACACTAAGTCAGCAGTGTTGGATTCATACGCAGCATTATTGCGTCAGTCTTTCTGCTTACAATGATCAGAGCATCACTGTCCTGTCTGTGCCAACATGCTGACTGTCATCGACCCAGTGACTCACTTTAAACAGTCGGGTTTAATTCAGTCAGAGTGACAATAACAGGAAGACAGACAGCAAGAGCACTGAAACAGCTCAGCTGATCAGAGGAACAACAAACAGGAATCTTTCTCTTTAAAGAGCGAAGTTATTACTGGATCTGTATGAAGTTACTTTGGTGCTGCAGGCTGTAGACGGTCCGTGCACACCAGTGCTGTTAGTCCAGGTCAGAGGATGACTCATAGTGTGCAGTTTGCCTCAGTGATATAACCGGAGAGAGCTGTTGTTGCTGTTTTAATAATAATTGATCGAGTTCAAATCTGTGAATTTCTTACTGACTCAAACTTAGAAAGAGGAGTGATGCAGCGTATTAACCATTAATTTCAAACAAGAACAATTTTCTGAGTTTTTTTCTGTACATTTGTGAGTTTTTTCCTTGTAATCGTGCCCATTTCCTTGTAAATTTGCTCTTTTTTCCAGAAATGTAACCGTTTTTTGGGGGGAGTAAATTTCCCATTTTTTCCGTGTAAATTTGACATTTTTTCTTGGAAATTACCAGTTTTATTTCCCTCTCAAATTTGCCAGTTTTGCATTCTCATAAATTTGACTTTTTAAAATATAAATTTCCAGCTTGAAGCTCAAAAATTCCCTTTATTTCAGCATTTTAGTTACTTATGTCCTTCAGTGGGCCATCCATACGTGTCACTGCTCCCAAAGGGTCCTCAGTCAGTTACATAATAATTAAACAGAACAGCATTAAAGAAGAGCCAGAAGTCATTACTACCTAACAAAAACATAACTTTTCTGTGACATTAAATCCTATCCAGATATTTCCACACTTGTTTTTGCTCCCACTTCAGTGCTATAAGTAAAAACACCTCTATAAACTACCTTAACCTCTTCGTCACTCTGTGTTTGAACCTTCAGCCGCAGCAGATAAGCACATTTTTAACTGTTTATCATATTTAGCAGCAGATGGATATCAGCTGTCCTGCAGCTGCATCCCCCCCAGCTGAACACGGGATAGTCCCATTGAATCATTTTCCAGACATGATGCTGCTGCTCGGGTATGGTGAGAGCGTAGGGTGACCCCTTCATACAGCTTCTCTGGCATCCCAGGAATGTGTGGTGTGCCCAGCACCAACAGCACGACCTTACAAACACAAAAACGCCTCTTCCTCTCACTGCAGTCACACGAAGCACGACACAAATGCAGCCTGCAGCATAACATCCGCCAGACAAGACGGGAGAAAAAGACTTCGTTCATGCAAAGAAAACAAACAAATAAAGAGAGAGAGACAGCAGCTTAATATCCTCCTTCAGTCCGCCCAGAAAAACCTCATTCCTGCCTGACGGGTGAAAACGGAAGTTTAACGTGATTATCAGGAACCAGCTGAACTTATCGGAAAGCAGACAGCTCAGAGCCACCAGAACCAGTCCGTCTCCTGGTCTCCAAAGCAGCCGTCCGGCAGGCTGATGAGATCCCAGCAGAGGAAGGAAACCCGAACCTGAAGTTAGCTTCACACTTTAACTCTTCCACAACTTTCCCAAGTGGCGCACAGGTTTTAGTGCCCGAGCCACGGCTCACAAACGGCTCTGTTCAGTCCCCGCTATGAGTGCTCCATCAGAAAACACATACACAGACACACACGGCAGCGCTGCGCTGGTCTCCTTAACCCGGACCGGCGGGACCGGAGCGCAGCTAGCGTTAGCTTCTGTTAGCGGCGCAGCGGGGAGCGGAGCCGCGCCAAAGCTAACCCCGCAGCCCGCCGTCAGAGCCACGCGGGTCTACTCACCAGGAAGTCCCAGGAAAACTTTTTCTGCCGACCCCGCGACGTGCTGAGAGACTTTCCGAGGTCAGAAGGGCGGGAGCGGGCTAACTTCAGGCCAAACTATGTGACATTAGCCGAAGTCTTACTTTCCCGACGCCATGTTGAACAGAGGAAACTGGAACATCCGGGAAACTGAAACCGATCTCCATGGAAACCGAGTTAGCAACGGGCCACCGGGAGACGACCCGGCTGCTGCTTCTTCCTCTTCCTCCTCCTCCTCACGCTCTTCTTCCTCTTCTTCCCGGCGATCACCGCCGGCGGGAGCCTGAGCGGACGGGGCGTCGGGGTGGGTGGAGGTTTTACCGACGTTTCCCTCCTTAGAAGCAAATTCAAGAGAAAAAGCAGTTTAAAGTTTCCCGCAGCCGGAAGGTCTCACTCACGGACTCACTGAGGCTTTTTGGAGTCATGCTAACAATGGGGCTCCAAATCCAAGAAAAAGCACAGATTTCCCCGATAACCTGTGCATTAAATACTACTAATAAACGAAATATTAGACGACTAGGTGACATCAGTGAGGAAGCGGTGTTTACGGGATTTTCTGTACTGGGACAGTGGTTCCCTGATGGTGTCCAGGCAGGTTGAACAGGTGCAGGCTCACCCAGCAGGTTCAGGTGTGCGTGTATCAGGAACCGTTTGGCTGCGCTGTTTCCCACCGGACAGGTGCCAACAAGCATAGATTTAAACATCACAGCCAAAACTGATCGTAGCTTCTACCTGTGACAGGAGTGTTGTGTCTCGCTCAGAATGACTCCATATCATTAATGAGAGACATGTTTGACACATGGGTCTGAAATGTTAAGCCAAAAAGTCATTTACAACAGTTTAAATACAGCCAGGTGTGCCCAGCTCTGCTGCCCAAGCTCACATCGTTTTTGCTGCTGTCAGGTTATTTAAAACATAATAACGATGCACACTGTTTGGAGGAGCCCCCTGCAGTGCCTGGGGCCCCAGCAGACTCTGATATTGCTACTGAAGCTGACTAATATTAATTCACACTGACGTGGAATATTTTTCTGCAGCATAGTGACTTTTTTGATACAGCCTCGATCCCGAAAAGGTTGGGACGTAAATAAAAATAGAATGCAATGATTTGCAGATCCCATAAACTCAAACGTCAAATGTTTAAAAATGTACCATTTTACCTGGCCAGGTCAGCACCCAGACTCTGCTGCTGCTGTTTTAATAGATGCAGTTTGCAGTTTAGCATCGTCTTGCTGAAATATGGAAGACCTCCCCTGTAAATGATGTCATCTGGATGAGAGCAGATGTTGCTCCTTTCAGCGTTCTCTGCATGACAGAGCTTTAACCTGCACACTTCATCTAGCTTACATCCACAGTCTAAATGCAGCCATTCATGTATTTGTAGGACCGATGGAGTCTCATGTACAGTAGTTTCCTCTGACCTGATGAGGTGGGGCTCTTTGGGGATGAACATCGGCAGCACCTGTAGTGCTCCTTGAGTTTGGCGGTGGGTACATTTAGATTGATAATTTTTTAAAATCCATAACGTCCAAACATTGCATACACACATACATACACTGATATGGGTAATATTCAGTTTATTCCTATAAAATTTAGACATTTTAATCAATAACAGGACAAACAACTATGAGCTCAGCTGGTAGGTTTTAACTTCAGTAAGTTAAACTGTGGGAAGCAGGTGTGGTTAATGAATCACCCGGAGAGACGGGAACTGATGCAGTGCCAGGTTCCTATTGGAGCCGTTCCCTGTTTGATGTAGAGGAGGTGGTGGATATGAGGGACCGTGGCCTTTGAGAACACATACTTGGATGCAGTTTGACTTTCTTTTTTTTTGTAACTTTATTTTTAATGGTAACACCAGCAAAATACTTGTTTAGACAAAGGAATTCAAGAGAAAGAAAAGCGAATTAACAAGTAAAACATGAATGAACTGAAACACTGGGGGGGGGGGGTCCTCACTTACATAGTATATGTCTTGAGTTGACCCTTCATAACCTTGTTCAATCCTTTATTGTTGATGTGAAGATTGTCCATTTTTCTCATTTATCCTGGCATTGTTCTTCCTGTATCTCTGTGGGTCAAGAGCTCAGTCTCATGTATTGAGTTTACAGTCTGTATCCACTCCTTACTCGTGGGGGGGTGCTGATTGGCACCATCTCCTGGTGATTACTTTCTTTGCGGCTACCAGCAAAATTCTAAACAGATAGCAATCACTTTTAGACACAGCATTTCCCAGAAAACCCAAATATAGAACCACAAAGGACTTAGGTATTGAGTAACCCAGTACTGTTACAATCCCCTTATGGACCTCATCCCAGAATTGTGTAATTTTGGGGCAGAGCCAAAAAATATGTGAATGGTTAACATTAAGCATGCCACAGTCTCTCCAACATGGTTGAACTCTGGATTTGAATTTACTGGTAACTTTGGGTGTGACAAAATATCACATTATATTCTTCCAGCAATGTTCTCGCCACATTCTGGAGGAGGATGTTGTAGTTTGGGTCTTCCAAATATTCAGCCAATCATCTTCTGTGAGGGTGCAGTTTGACTTTCTGTGCCAGGCAAAGATGGAGCTGATGGAGCTGATGGATCATTGTGACGTCACTCCTCGGTATAAATGCAGGGACAGCTCAGCGTCTTGCTGCTGTTCTTCCTCCAGGTGCTGAGGAAGACTAGGAAGGAGGTGGGAGGAGAGACAGGAGAGAGGTGGCTACACAGCAAGGATGAAGAGGAGCAGCTGTTTAACAGTCAGTCAGTGGAGGTGATCATCCGGAAGAAGCTGTGTCTCTGTGTTTGGATGAAGAGGAACTGATGCTGTGTAACCAGAACATCCTCACCATTAAGGGACCACATTTGTTAGTCTGCCATTGAAATCTCCACAACTCTGCAGTCCCAACCTTCTCATGCTGCCACCTAAAGATGGAGATGCAGGAGACCTTTTTACTTAGCTCTCGCTGTCCTCCTGCCTCTGATTCTAAAGAGTGTAACACAATCGAGGGTTGATGTCATCACACAACAAGCTCCTGAACCGAGACTCCAGCCTGGGGAGGAATCACTCTGATCCGGAGGAGCTGCTGCCTGAGGATGAAGATGAAGGTGGTGACACAGGCTGCAGGAACACAGAACAGTTGTTCTAATCTGGATCCACGCATGGCCTGAGACACCACGCCAGCAGGCACACACAGATACCTCTAAAACATCTGTTAAGGGAGATTTTATGAATACATGCAGAGGCTCTGATCCACAGTCCTCCAGTAATCCATACATGGCTCATTATATTAATCAGTGTTGGTGCAGTAAGGACAAATCTCATAAATATGCAGTAATCTGCAGACAAACATATAAAAATCATTTAATTTGGTGAACGCACCCCCATCCATCATGTTGTGCAGCGTGAAAAAACAACAATCAGAGTTCCTGTCATCAGTCGTTTTTGTGTTTGTGGGTCAGCAGCAGTGTACTGAGTGTTTCCTGGCTCATGAATCAATACACTAAGGAACAGAGTGAAATATTCAGCTCTCATGTTAATGCCTGTTTACTGTGATTTCAGCCTGAGCAGCTGTTTTATTCTATAAATCAAGACACGGCTCTGCATTTACTGGACAGCAGCAATTCATCAGCTCATGAATATTTAGTGTACTGAAAAAGATGAAACCACACAACAGCGCAAATGTCCTTATAATAGCTTTACCAGCTACAGCAGTGACGCACCACTCAGGAAAAATAATTTAGTAATGTGTAATAATCCTGTGACTGGCAGCTGTACTCCGCCTCTCACCCTGTGACAGCTGGGAGAGACTCCACCATCACCATCATCCACCCCGTGGGTGGATTGCTGTTTAAGCTGCACGACACTGGCCTCTAGTGGTCAAATACACACACTGCGCCGAGGATTTCCAAAAAAGTTTATGTTCCTCACACAGTTACGTCATTATTGGTAGAGTTTCAGATAAACTAAACTTGTGGGCTAAATTCTTATTTGTGTTTACTCTCACAGATCTGTGTTGTACAAATATAAGCTCATATTATTAAACAGCAAGTTTTCATATCAAACAGTTGCCTGATTTTTTTTTCTGCCTATATTTTATCCTCTGCTGTCTGGAGATGAACCCGTCATGTTTCTCCTTATTTTCGGTCATATATTTACTGCGTGTGGAGCACTGGATGTTAATAGTGGATGCTCATATTAGTCTCAAGTTTAAGACAGTCAGTGCAGGCTGCAAAAATAATCATGGAGAGACAAGAAGCCAGGCTTTAGGACACTAAATCCTCAGTTTCTGTTTGAGAAAGTCAGTATCCTGATATGGTGATGTCAGGCACAGAGCCCCACCCGCCCGCTGTTCAAACCTTCTGTTTGTGAGGAGCTGCAGCAAATCCAGCATGAAATAAATAAGGATCATTTTGGACTCATGCAAAGCTGCATCAGGAGGGTCCATGAATAAAAACACGGAGCTGGAAATGAGCAGGAAAAGTCACTTTAAGATTTTCTCTCCCTGAGATGAAATCCTCCATAAACAGATAAAAACTGTTCAGTTTCATGGAGAGTTTGATCATTTGATTCTGCAGTGGAAGCAAATTTGTTAAAGTCAAAGTAGCAGCAGCTTTTTTTTGTCACACTGCAGATTCAGATCGCTACCACGCTGCTCTCTGCTGCTCTCTGCTGCTCTCTTGTGTATTCTCCAGCTTTGTCTTTTCCAGCTTTGCTTCCTGTCATGTTTATTTTTTTGCACGTCTCCTGCATGCATACATATATCTATATTTGCTGTGGATTTTTGTTTGTTTTTTATTCACGTTTGTCCTTTAATGTTCCTGCTTTTCCTCTCACTTTTCTGACTCAGAGAGAAAACACATAGTGAATCAAATCTTGGTTATGAGTGTTTTAAAAGAATGAATGTGTGGATTCAAGTAAAGGCACTAACATCTGAGGAGCTGCAGGTTGGAGGCTGCGATTAAAATGTGAAGCTGCTCAAAGCGGTTTCCTGAATGACTCCACAGCTCAGCAGTTTGTTGAGCTGCCTCGCTGGTTTCCATCTTCCTATGAAGTAATGAACGCCCTGAATGGATGGCATAAAGCTGGGCTTCATCATCGATCCTCCCAGCGCTCACCGGCCGGCTGATCGCTGTGATGGGGGGGTCGAGTGTATCGGACAAAGATAAACTGTAAAACGCAGATTTCAGGTTTCGCTGCCTGACTGTAAACGTGAACCCATAAAATCAGAATAATGAAATACCTGTGGTATAAAACACTAAAAGCAAACAACAAAAACTCAGGTAAATCCACGTACTTCCAAAAAACCTGCTGCAAATAAAAATATAAAAAATCCTGACAAAACGTTCTGAATTCTTCATGTTTTGCATCTAAAATGTTTCTGTAACTCCACATTCTTCAAAAAGATCTCAAGACTTTTTTTTTTCTTTCTCAGGGAACGTCTGACCTTCAGAAAGTCCGGAGGTCCATCACTCCAGAGAGTCTGGAGGCAAAACAAAGAACGACTGATGGCTCAAGACTTCTGCTCAGTCCTGTACACACAGCAAACATATAAAAGAAAGCAGAAAACTTGATTTCTTACACTGTCACATATGAACTCTGACTCCTGGAACAGGCACCGCTTTGTAAATAACTGGACATGAATAACTGAGCTCATTACAGAATATTAGACTGCAGTTTAGCTCTAACCAACGAGGCAGCTCGTTCTCTTTCTCCTGACACTTCCTTTAAAGACAAAACACATTTTAGGGTCAACCTGAAACAAAGGCAGATGTGGATGTGACCTCTGACCTCTGCTCCCCTACACAGTTTGATCAGAATTCATTCAAACTTTTGGAGCCATCGTGTTTACAGACAGGATGACACGTTTCAGTTTGAAGATGCGTACTGTTCTCCGATTTACTCCGAGTTCTCTAAACCAGCTGGATCATCTCACTCTAACTGGAAGTGACTGATTTGTGGGGCTGCAGCAGAAAAACACTGAAAGCTCTCAGATGGTGTTGTGGTTGAGAGAAAATCAGTCCCGGTGACCACAGATCCTCCACAAACACCACCAGGCTCTCCTTCCGGGAGCCTCCTTCACCTCTGAACACACCTCGGCCGCCCTCACGCTGACCTCTGAACCTGCTGGTTTGTGTTCGTGAACAGCTGAGTGAGCTTAAACCACAGAAGCAGGGAAGAGCTCACAGCGTCCTTCAGCCTTCCTTTGGTGAAAACAGGAAAAGTCCATGAGGCAGGCTTGTAGCTTCAGTGTAAAACCTCAGAGTTATCTGTTGAATAAAAATGAAGATTTTGATCGATGCGCACGTGCAGTTAGAGGCTCCAGTTTTGGAAAGAACATGAGAAGAAGGGTTCGATGTTTGCTGTGAAAAGCTCCTAAAATAAAATGTGTGTTTATTGATGGAAACTATTGTCTGAAGACGCCTCTTCAATGAAAATGATTACCTCTGCCAAGGAGGTTATGCTTTTGGTAGCATTTGGATGCATGTGGCACAGAGGGAATGATATTTGGGGACTGTAATTATCACGTTACCGTGGACCTCTGACCTCTGCTTCAAGGTCAAACTTCCGTAAAATCTTTTAGCTTTAAAACTGCTTCAGATTCTGATGATCCTTTGTTTGTATTGGCAGCATTTAGGGAACGATGCTGCTTTATGGGGATCCTAAATTTCACATTATAGTTTGCATCCATGACCTCAGTATTAAAAATCCTGCAATCACAAAAATTAAGCTGTTATTTTAACAGCCTGCATTTGAGATTTGTGAGTAATTTAATAAATCCCCCTTTTAAATCACATTTATTTTGAAAATATTATGAAGTGCACAATTCCTGTTCTGAGCAGCAGTGGATTAAATTGTCATAAATGAATGATGAATGTCTACTTTAATTTTTTTTTCTTCATGTGGAGATCCAGATCCAGAGGCTGCTGCAGATGTGCAAACAGCTGGTTGGTCTTCGCTGTTTGTTGCTGTTGGAGGTCAGACAGGAAGCGAGCTCTGCTGAGTCATGCCAGGCTCGTCTGCAGCTTGTGAGGAAGAACAAGTGCTGACAACCTCAGCTGTTAATTTAATTATTGATCGAGGGAGGCACGGCGACTCGCGCACTGTCACACACTCTGAGCTGAGCCATTACAAATAATAGATAGAGGAAAGTCCCCGGAGCACTCTGATGAGTTTGGTGTGTGCGTAAGAGCGAGCTGGCTCAAACGCAGCTGCTTATTGGCCTCATATGTTTCTCTTCTATTTTTAATGCAGGGAAAATGCTGGTTAATAAGGAAAATATGGATTATCATCACTGTATCACTGTGATGTAGTGGGATCGAGCACATGCTGATCATAATTCAGTGTAAGGCCATAAATATAAAGATGTTTTGCAGCATCAGTAAAACGTCATCCTTTAGATTTTATTAACATACAGCTGCCGAAAAAAAAGGTGCTCTGAATGTGTCCACCGACGTGAGCCAGCGCCCTGTTTAAATCTGAGGAGCAGGCTGATGTGCACAGCTGGTTTCAGCTTTTATTGATTTTTGGTTCCTGTTTTGATTTTGTTGATATTTATTCTGTTGCTAATGTTCTGAAGTCCCCGGTATGCCCACTGTTTCCCCATCCGTTCTGTGTTTTAATGCCTCTGTTATCATGCTGTCAGTTATTCGTCTTGTAATTATTTCCTGTTTCACTTGCATAGCTGGCTTTCTCACATCACTTGTTTTTAATTCTCGTCTTGCTTTCCCCCGTTTCCTGATCGCCTTCACCTCTGCCTAACTGCTTCCACCTGCGTCTGACTGCATCCACCTACGTCTGATTGCATCCACCTGCGTCTGACTGCATCCACCTGTGTCTGATTGCATCCACCTGTGTCTGATTGCATCCACCAATATCTGATTGCCTTCACCTGCGTCTGACTGCTTCCACCTGCGTCTGACTGCTTCCACCTGTGCCTGACTGCTTCCATCTGTCCCTCATCCCCGATCAATTTGTCTACATACAATTCTGTTTTTTTGGATCATCTGTTTGAATTATATGTGTTTAGAGAATTGATCAGAAAGTTAAAGCTCAGATTTGTTGATTTTCATGCTGGAAAAGGTTAAAGAGCCAATTCTTGAGTCTTGATTCCACCAATCTGCAGTCAGACAGATGGTGAACAAATGAAAGAATTTAAAGTCCAGTGCTGATGATGGCTGGGAGAGTTCAATCAACAGAGATCACTCTAAAAACGAGGCCAGTTTTGGAGAAGTTACCCCTTCCTTTCCTGGGAGGTCAATAATTCATAACAATCAGGTATACATGCTAAAGGCTGCTGGAAAACATAACAATAGAGAAGCATTACATTTGGAGAACACCAAACTCCAGCCTAAAAACCATATTCTGTCTGTGACGTAGTGCTGATGTCATGTTTGGACCTGTTTCAGTGTATCTGGGCCAGGATGACCTGTCATCACTGATGGACCAAATTAGGAATTATACCATAGACTGTATATAAAAGCTGGGTGAAACAAGAAACAGGATCTGACTGCAGGACTGACAGGCAAACATAAAACTGGCATTTAAAAATAATAATAAAAAAAAAAAGACAGGAAGCCAAAAAAAAGAACTTGAATCCAAGAAACTCCAAAATACAAACTGGGAGTCACACTGACAGACTGAAGGCAGACCAAGGCTACAATAACCCATAAGGCAATGAGGGGGACGGGAAACAAGACACAGCTGAAACCAATCAAGGTAATCACAAAAGGAAGTAACTAAATACAAGAAAGAAAAAACTACCAAAATAAAACAGGAAATGAACAACAACGAAACACTGATTACAGAAAACCTGGCACAGGAGGAAGGACAAAGGGAACAAGAAAACAGAAAACTTTATGAGAACTTATACAGTATACTTATACAGTAAACACCAGGAACCAAGAAAGCACAGAGACACGCGTGAAAGAACATCAAACCCTCAGGAACAATTAAAATCCAACAAAAAGACCCAAAAGGCATGAAAGTCAAATGTAAATGATAAACTAAGAACCAAACCCAGGACTGTGACAGGGAATGGCTACCTGTGATGTCACATGTAGCCACTGTGAGGTCACCCTTCCTCAACTCCACATTTTGAAGCCTTAACTTCAGCATTTTGGCTGCCAACATGCTTCTTGGAGCCAGGAGTGACCGAGCTTGGCCAGCTACAGTTAAAAAATATGGAGATGCACTGTGCAGACACAGATACCTGCTGAGTCCCAAACTAATGAAATGCTGCATGTTCTCTGAACGAAACTGGAGCACAAACCTCTGCACCACACAGCAAAGCCCAGCTCAGTGACTCCCATCAGCGAGATGAGTCCCAGCAAACAGTTAAAGCTCCCTGTGTCAAAGCTGGGTCATCGTTGTTTTAATAGGTTAGTGGAGGCCTAATCAGTGAATTAATTTTAGGATTGATTGCTGTTTTACTTTTATCTGTCCAGTGGAAGGTTTCAGCTGCTCAGTGAAGTTTCGGTGCTGCCCTTTGTGCAGCCACACTGCAGCAGCAGCAGCCTGCAGTTCAGTCCCTTTTCTCAAGGGCACGTGAGTGCGGGAGGGAAAGAAGCCGAGTCCATTCACTGCGACCCAGACTGATCCTGCTGCGTCAGCATTAAAACTTCAGCACACTTTCTCTCAAGTATCTGACTGCAGAAACACTTCACAGTAAAATGTGATTTACAGCTTTGCCATCACATTCAAATCTGAAGGTTCGTGTTTCAGACCTGCAGCTGTGTCTCTGCTTTAATGTGTGTGCATAATGGTATATCTGTTAGTGTGGAGCAGTTTCTTTACTTTATGATCCATCATGGCTGGAAGCCACTGTGATCTCAGACAGCAGAATAACTTGGCGGTCCTTCTTGCTCCCTTTAGAGGTCGTCACAGCAAATCATCTGCCTCCATCTCATCCTGTACCTTGCATCTGTCACATCAGCCCTCTGCATGCCCTTCACTACATCCATAAATCTTCTCTGTGGTCTTATTTTTTTCTCCTGCCTAGCAGCTCCATCTTTGGCATCCTTTGTCCAGGACGTCCAACATCCCTCCTCTGCACATCTCAGCCTCGCCTCTCTGACTTTGTCTCCAAACCCTCTGATGCACTCGTTTCTAACCCTGTCCCTGCAAGCACAGAATAACTTGATACTATTTATATCAGCAGACACTGATTACTGAGTATTCTGAGCAGCATTTCGAGAGTGCATTTAACCTTTTTTAAAAGTTGTGCTAGGCAATAATATTTTGGCATCGCTGGGTAGAAAAATCCACAACAAGCTGCCCATTCCCTGCTCATGAACTGCTCTGACAGGGACCGAGTGTCCTGGCTCCAGTTCCTGGCTTTGTTTTCTGGCTTTAGAAAATTTAACCTGTGAAAGCCGATTTTGGGACAGAGCATTCCTATTGGCTGTTCTATAAAAGCCTGATTCAGTGGCAGGAAAGGCTGAAGGAAAAGCTCCAGCATTAATAACAGATACCTGCACTGAAACATAAGCAGGCTTATCAAACTCCGGGGGTGCCAAACACTGCAGTTCCTCTAACGGCCACTTGAGGCTGGCTCCAAAAATGAGTCTCCATAGACTCCCATGCTAAAATGTGCAAACTTAAAGCACCAAAACTCATATTTTTAAAATCATTATTTTTAGCCTGTTTAAAAAAAAACAGTTTTGGCCTCTCGGGATAATTTCCTCCTGCCTAACAACTGTACAGTGAGACAATTACTCTATAACGCATCTGTTTGGATCCTGTTAAGGTTTAAAATTAGGGGGCGTGGCTGTTTTGATTGACGGGGAGCTGTAGTTGGTCGGTGCTGCTAATTCTCACAGCCACTAACTGGAGTCACTGAACTGGACTTCTCCACCATGTTTGTGCTGTTGGGGCCTGATGGAGCATTTTTAATGTAATTATCCGATTAATAAGATGGTTTACTGCGAGATGCAGCCCAAGTCTATTTTATTAGTCTGTTACTAAGAACTCATTAGCACGTATCTGCCTGTGCATTGCACCTGCTAAGGAAAAAATTCCTTTTTAGGCTTTAAAACATGGAGTCCAAAACCAGCCGATGATGTCACAGTGGTTATGTCCAGCTTTTATATACAGTCTGTGAGTCTGTCAGTAACAGCACAGCCTACTCCTGCTGATCTCAACATGCTGTTTATCTAAAGAGTAAAAAATGTGCACATTGAACAGGACGTGTCACTGCATCCTGCTCCCGTACTGTGAGACTCTTTAGTTATGAAAACATGCTACTCAGATAAACACGAGAAAGGTCAGAGAAGGAGAAGGCCAAGCAGCCGTCTCTCTGCAGAGGCCAGATGTCCTCACACAAGTGTTACTTCTCTGTAATTTGGAACATCTAACGGCTCTGATTTATACTGGAAGCGGAGGCTGTGCTGCTTCAGATTCAACCCAGCTTTCCTCTGACGTCAGCTTGGCCTTTCCACTAAAATGTCCCTGTGTTATTTCAGTGCAGGACGACACCGAGCTGCCCGCTCCGTCGCCTGCTTTTCCTCATCTGCTGACAGAATGACGACACCCACGCTGGAATAAATGCATAGTTTATCATATCATAACAATAAATTCTCAAGGCTACATTGTTAATAAAACAGTCTAGTAGATTTAGCCTAAATTCTGAACAGGAAGTGAGGTGAACAAAACGTGTCATCGAGAAGAAGAGGAGGTACAAACGTGACACTGCATCATTCTGTGAGGCAATGCAAGACAAAAAGTGGCTCTAAGAAGGTCAAATTGCTGCAACTACTGAGAGTGATCGCCTTGCATTTCATACGGCTACGAGCTACCAGAGATCACAATTTAGGCTACTTCTGCTACAGTACAGTATCGCTTTAAGTTCCTCTAGATACCTGAATAAAAACAGCTTCCTGCTGTGAAGAAAGAGAAAAATCAGAAAGTCCTCTATAGGCATATGTTGAAAAAAAGAAGTCTCCATTAGTGCAGAGCAGAGTCCTTGAGGAGTTGCAGGGGTTCCTGAAGGGGTTTGCAAGCGGGTGGAGGAGAATCATTGAGGTTTAGGGCTCAACTCGAGCACTGTTTCTTTTTTTGGGGGGTGGGGGGGTTCTTTGGGATTTTCTAATGAGGTTTCTCTGGGATCAAAGGTTCAGGGTCTTCTAGGACGTTCCTCAGAAAGTTTAAAGGATAAGGGCACATTCATGGCGGGGCAGCGGTGTATTAAGTGAGGTTTCAAAGGGGACCTGTTATGCTTTTCCTTATTTCCTGTCATATATCTCCATATATCTCCGCGCTGGATGTTCATTTTAAACATGGAGAAAGTCTCGAATAATAAGGTCAGTGTATGTACAAGTGATCCCTGTGAGCAAAACGCTCACGCTTCAGGCCGCTCTAAAAACTCTTACAGGCAGGGTTTTTTTCTACTCTTGGCTCTCTATGATGTCACAGAGAGAGGATGTCCCTAATATGGTCATTTTAGGTGCAGAACTCCCACCCGCCTGCTGTTTGCAAGGGGCAACCAATCAGAAGAAAACTGGCATAAAAGGAGAGGAGCTGTTTTAGACAGACGATGAGCCGAGGGGCTGCACCAAGGCCAGGGTCAGAAAATAAGAACGATTCTGAACCGTCAGTCATGCAAAGCTGTTCTAACAGAGTCCCAGAATAAAACACAGAGCTGGAAATGAGCAGAAGAGGTCCCCCTTTCACAGGAAAGCCAACAAGTTAAAGCATGGATGGATTAATGGGCGAATAACGGGGCACAGAAGCTGCTAAGATTTACACCAAGAGGACACGTGGAACAGAACAAAACACCCAAATGTCAAAGTGAAGGGTCTGCAGCTGAGCTGGACGCTGGGTCATTTCTCTGATTGATCCTGTGTTTTGGTGGCCAACGGTACAATAAACAATCCCTGTTTCTGATCTGATTACTTTAGCTGTGACTTCTTCCGGCTGCATAACGAGAAATCTGGAGATTACATTTTCTGTTACTCATTTTGCTTAATGATATGTTGGTAGTAATGAAAACATGCATCCTACTGCATGCTCTCAGAGCCCAGATTTAAGGGCTTTTCCAATCATCCACCGAAAACTCAAAAACATTCAATTAGGAGTCATCGAATCCTGGAAAATTAAACTTTGAAAGCTTCAGCAGACAGCGTTTGATAAAGAAATGATGTGACCTCTGCTGAGGCTGCAGGAGCTTCAGTAAAGCTTCCGTCATTTTTGCTGTGCTTTAGGAGGCAGCCAGCCTCTCTCCATCCCCGCTGGGAAGTGATCGCTGAAATTTAGCTGCAGCACTGACTACCTGCAAAATGTCACGGGGAGTCGTGGAAGAGAGCGGGACCTTTTGCATGTCTGCACCCACGGGTGATTTAAAGGATGTATGCATGACATTTACGGGCACACAGCGACCAAAGGAAAACACGCGTGTTTCTAAGACTTTCTGTCCTTGGACAGCCGAGTTCAGTGACAGGAAAATGCTAAAAAAACATAACCCCCCCTCAGGACTGGGTGTTGGGGTAAAGCTGGAAAGAAAAATGCCCCCTCCTCCTCCTCCTCCTCCCCACCTGCATCCTGCATGCGGAACACTGATGCATTCCGGCAGCACCTGCCCCCCTCTGTCCTCCCTCAGGTCCTCAGCCAGCATCCCAAACTCTGGATGCAGTCATGTCTGTCTGTGTGCCGTCATCTCCCATCCATCCGCCGCCGCAGCCTCGTGTCAGGTGTGTGCAGTCACCTATTTAATGCGTGCGTGCGTGCGTGCGCGTGCTGTAAAAGTCATCCAAGCTTCGGGCACGCGGTGTCCGGCTCCGGTGCCACGGTGCTGTTGCTCGCTTTGTCCGACGTCCAGAAAAACACGTAGTAAATCACGAGGATGAACGCAGCCACGGACACGCAGAGGAAATAGGCGATCGCCATCGCCACTTTCACCCAGATCTTAGTTGACATGTTGGCGTGTTTGGCCCGCAGCTCGCCGGGGTAGCTCGGCCTCCGGTTCGTGTCCCCGTTCAGCTTCTCCACGGTCATGTTGCCCTGCCTGCTGGCCGCTTTCATCTCGGTATCAGCGCTGAAATGTTACTCAACGAATTCTCCTCCGCCGACTGTTGTGTGTTCATTGGAGTCCGGACCGCAGAGACTGCCGCCCCGCTTCGCTGCCCTCCTCCGGTCCCGGTTCAGGACGCAGCTGCTTCGGGTCCCGCCGCCTCCTCTGGTGCGTGTCCGCGGGGTGCTGGAGCTGCTGACCCCTCCGAGCCCTCTGTGCGCGCAGAGCAAACTGAACTCAAGGCGGCTTTCGCTGTTCTCAGCTGTGCGGGACCGCTGACAAGCTGCTCTGAGTGAGAGGAGCCGCTTCCTGTGTGCCCTTTCAAAGTAAAACCAGTCATAAACGCATGCAGACGCAAACGAGCTTCTGCAATTAGTTTAATTGTATTTTTGTCCTTTTTAAAACTAATTTTTACCTTCATTGTAATTTTTTTCCTTATTGAGTTCTTTCTTATATTATATGCTGTGCTTTTTACATTGCATTTTATTTCTTATTTAAGGAATTCTTTTATTTTATTTTGTTTTCTATTTGAGTCATTTTTTTGCCATCTTGGCTGTTCAAAGTAATATGAGACATCTGGATCAATAAGATGAAGATGTGAGCCGTGTGCTTCATTCAGGAGAGAGCAGGAGTAAATCATAATTCTGTGGGCTGGAGAGGTTCATGCTGTTTTTGAGGAGGTGCTTTAATAATTTATCATGCAATGTGAACATAATTAGGAGAAAGCAGCTGAATTTGGATTAACTGAAAGATGTTTCTTCAAAGCCAAAATTATGGACATGTTATATTTAAATGAAGCATATTGTATACTTATATACTTATAAATCGTTCCTATAACCACTCCACACACGTTTCACAGCAAGTAAACATAAAGCCTGCAGCATCTCGTTCATGGAAATTTTAGTCTCAAACACTGAATAAATAACCTGAAACTAGATGAAGGAAACACACTAGCTTCCTCCATCCCTCACTGGTGCCACACTCGGGCACAGACAGCCAAACTCAGCCCTGTGGAGCACCCCTCTGCCCCCATGGCTGGATTATGTGTGAAGTATTTGTAAGTTGCGGTGCTGCTCTGGTTTCTTATTGCTGGTGTCTTGCTCAACAATTCATTGTTGGTCCATCATAATACTTAGAGGTTAGAATGTGCTCCTTTTCCCAGGCCTGCCTTCAGGCCTATATGGGGAGACTGAGCGGACCTCTTTCACACACTTCACCGAATCATCATTTCACCCTGAGGGCCGACAGAAAACTGAAATCCACTTATTCTGAAGGACTTTCGGCCACGTTTCCGGCGCCCCTGCGCGTTTTTCTGCCCGACTTTACGCAGCTTTGGACGAGGAGGAGCTCAAAGTACGCAACACTCGAGGATTGGGTCATAGTTTGAGAGAAACGTCCCGCAGCAGAAGGTGGGAGAGGTGCAGGCGCAGAGCCGTCCCCATCCACAAATTATCACCGCCTCAGATTTTCTCCTCCAGCCTGAAAATCTGCGCGGCAGCTGCTCACCAGAGTCCGTAACAGAGACATCAAACACCATAAAAAGCCTCCCTGCGCAGATGAGTCACAGGCAGCTGCTGTAAGCCGCGCACCGAGTGCGGGGATTTGTAACCCCCATAATGCAGCGTTAACTGGGGATGAAAGGAGGAAGCGTTTGTCTTCCTGTCCTGCAGCGAGCAAGATTCAAATTACGGAGCTCTCTGCGGTTCAGAGCGCGCAGAGGCAGAAACGCTTCATACCCACATGAATTCATGCGTCTTTGTGACGGATAGATGAGCCCAGAGGATCCAAACCCTCCGTTTCCTGAGCAAATCTCACCACACCGTCCTCACATGCAGAGGGTTAGAGCTCATCAGGGTTTCTCTGACAGCATCTTTGTATTCATTGTTTCTGTCAGTCACTGGAGCTCAGACACCAAAACCCTCAGCCCCCCCTGAGGGTGAGGACTCAGGTCCGGGTATCCGTCCAGAAAAATGAGGTGAAACTGACCAAAAGTGCCCTCAGAGTCACACTCTGATGGACCTGTGATGGAAGAGGAAGTCATCACTCAGACAGAGCAGATCCTGAGCACAGAGCTCATTCTCCATTTGCTTCCCACACCATTTCTGATCACGTATTCTGATTTTCCCATCGATTACTGAGGAAAAACCTGCCTGGAAGCTCTTTTGCTGCACAGGCTGCTGGAGGAGACTCAGCAGGTGATCTGAAGAATGGAAACGTGGGACGCTGGACAGTAAAGCTTGATTAAACATCTGCTGGGCTCAGGAGGTGAACTCATCATCCTACGTCTGCATGTGGATGGCTGATAAAAGGACCGACTGTGACGCTGACTGGATCAACAAACTCAAACCACAGGAAAGAAGAAAAACAGGCTTTTTGCACATTAGAAAGCTCCACACACTGCACGGTTATTCCTCATACACAAAACAAGAACATGAAAGCGTCCATTCATCCCTGGGTTTCATCGCCTGACACGATCCAAAGCACCAACTCAAACACGCTGAAGCCCTCGGCCCGCTGAGGTCCGAGCACGCGCTTCATAATAAACTATTGGAACAGAAAGAGGGAGACAGTTACATCCCAGAGACTGTAAGATACGTTTAATTAAAAAAAAGAAACAAAACTTCATATCATGGAGGCAGTGCATCCTCTAAGAGGGGCGGGGAAAACGCAGTCGCGTCAAATATGATGTAATACAGGAGAGAATGACATCACTTAAACATAATTTGGAGTGATTTTCTTCCCAAGTGCATAACTGATATTTTAATAGATGTGAAATAAAGAGAAGACTCGAGTGGGTCCCAAGAGTCCGAGTTACAGCAGGTGAGAAAGGTACCGGCGAAGGAGTCGTTTGTAAGCCAAAGTCGTGCAGTCCCAGCCTTAAATACCAACAGATAAACGACGTCGGGAACAAGCTGAAAGATCAGTTTCACTGACTTTAACCTGGACGTCACTCGTGCTGCTGACAGGTCAGAAACAGGTGAAACTGACATCTGTGGAGTTTCTCCTCCCTCGACTGTACCTGATATTAAGGAGTAAACTTAAATTTAATGGAAGGAAAAAAAGCATCAATCCCAGAGAGCGGGATACACTCACATTGTTGTACTGTCCATAAAGTTCTGTATTTTTCCTGCTGTAATTCCCATGTTTGTGCCTCCATCCCACACCCAGCTGTCTTAGATTCAATCAGTACTTCATTATTGCAGGGTTACATTTAAAATGCTGCAGCTGAGCGGCTGCTGCTTTGGCTATGTAACAGGGGGGGTGAGCGTGCTGTTACAGTGAGGTCAGTGGGCAGGTGTGTGACCTTTGACGGGTCCGGCTCGGACAGCATCTACGGCAGGGCTCTTCACCTCCAGGCCTCGAGGTCCGGTGTCCTGCAGGTTTTAGGTGCTTCAACACACCTGAGTCAAATATAGAAGTCATTAGCAGGACTCTGGAGAACTTGACTGCATACTGAGGAGGTCATTCAGCCATTCAGGTGTGTTGGATCAGGGACACATCTAAAAGCTGCAGGACACGGCCCTCGAGGCCTGGAGTTTGAGACCCGTGGTCTACGGCGTGGATTTGAACATCCTGGGTGAGAGTGCTCGAGTTATTACGTTCAAGGTAATCAGGACGTGGCACGTCAGCAGCCGAAAACTGCTGCAAATTAAAGATGAGATGACGCAGTTATTACATTCACAAGATTTTCAGAAAACCTGACCTCTGACCTTTAGCATGAGGTCAAAGATTTTTAGTAGATGCATCTACGGTGTGGATTTGAACATCCGAGGCCACGTGGTTCTCGAGTTACGGCCCCCGTTAAAGTTTCTGTGGAACAGATGCCGACGCGAGGCTACGATAGCTCGACTTCTTCTTCCAAACAGCCGCGCTAAAAAACGTGAAGTTAAAATATGTTTTTCAAGGATTTTTTGCAGGGAAAGATTTATTTTTTCCCAGATTGTCAAAAATGAACTTTACCCTCCTGAAAGGCATCGTTAAAGATGGCATTTTTATTGTTGCACAATGATCCGTGTAGTTCCCACACTCAAATATTTGCATAAATGTTAATTTACACTCATTTAAAGTGAGAAAAACATAATTTGCCCCCCGATGGCGTCACGATGCCTGGCTCAGCTGCTCATGTTACTGTGATCATCTGTAACTTCAGCGGCTCAGACTGAGAGGCTCTGAGGGCAGCGTGGACGCTTTTTCTCCTTTATTAAATCACTTCCTGTGCCAACATTTATACACATGAACACAGACACGCTCAGTTTATTCTCTCAGTCAGCAGAGAGAATCTGGCCTTTTTAAACCAAGAGACTGATGAACATTTTACTTTGAACATCTCAGAACTACAGAGAGGGGAGGTCAAGCAAAAAGGGGGGGTTGGAACAGAGCTCAGAGTGCTAAAACGAGGCTGGTCCATGGAGGCGACACACAGTTCCTCCTCCTCCTCCTCATGGATGAAGTCCTTTTCCTCTTTTTTAAAAAATAAAATAAAATGCAGATATGCAATGGTCACTCCACTGATGAGTAGTGTGATGCTCTCCATCCATCCTCAGACGTGCTGCAGCTTCACCCTGTTGATGCAAACAAAAGGAGGGTGTTTAGGAGTGTGTGTGTGTGTGTGTGTGTGTGTGCTGGGGGTACAACACACACTGGCCTAGAAAATGTGTGTGCGTGCACGCCTAATACTTCACAGTACTGTAAAGGTTGAACATTAGCAGCCATCCCTGAGCGTATCGAGCCACTCTGCATATGATAATCTCTCCCATTCAGAAGCACAAATCCTGCTAATCAATACTGACTCACGCAGCTGCAGAAACATCTCAGAGCAGGTGTAAACACACCCTGAGTCAAACAGCAGGCTGATTTCATGTCCCAAACATGACGTGGAAAGATGTGGAAGCAGGGGTTAAAGTGGGCTGGAAAGATCCGGCACTTTCAATTAATGAGTAATTAAAACTGCGAGGAAATTTAATACATTTTAATATCGAGCAAGCTCATTTGTCATGTGCTGCAGCATGATGTTGCTTCCAGCTGACGCCACGGAGAGTCAACCAGTCAGGAAATAACATCACCTCACAGTCTGTCTTCTTTCAGCCACTCGCTTTAAGGGTCGCCACAGCCATCTGACCCCATCCCAGCATCCTCCTCTGTCACACCATGAACCGTCGCTGTGGTCTTCCTCTTTTCCTCCTGCCTGGCAGCTCCATCTTCAACATCCTTTGTCCAATATCTCCACCATCCCTCCTCTGCATGTCCAAACCATCACAGCCTCTCTGTCTCCAAACTGCTCACCCTGAGCTGTCCCTCTGATTCACTCATTTCTAATCCTGACCATCCAGGTTACTCCCAATGGAAGTCTTAGCATCTCCAACTCTGAAACCATCACAGCAGGTCTCACTACCATCCTGTAAACCTTCCCTTTCACTCTCGCTGCTCTCTTTCTGTCACAAATCACCCTGACACCCGTCTCCACCTGCCGACACTCTTCTTCACCTCTTTTGTGCACCGTCTGTTGCTTTGGATGGCTGACCACAGGTATTTAAACTCATCCACCTTCACTTCCTCTGCTCCTTGCAGCTTCACTGTTACACCTGTCTCCCACTCATTCACACACCTGGATTCTGTCTTCTATGGACTTTCATTCCTCTTCTCTCCAAAGCATACCTCCACCTGTCCAGGCTCTCCTCACTACAGATCAGTGTCATCTACAAACATCACAGTCCACAGAGACACCTGCTGACCTCACCTGTCAGCCTGTCCATCACCACTGCAAACAAGGAGGGGCTCAGAGCAGATCCCTGATGTAACCCCACCCCACCTTGAACTCATCTGTCACGCATGCTGCACGTGTCACAGCTGTGGTCACAGTGCAGCTACAGAAGCAGAATAATCTGCCATAACCAGGGTTATAATAGCTTTGGATTTTACATTATCGTTTAGTTTTTGTTAGTTTTTACTTTTTTTTCTTTAATTCAGTTAGTTTTAATTAGTTTTCAGAGTGGTTTTGCTCATTTTTATTTTTGGTTTATTGCTTAGTTTTAGTTTAGTTTCGTTAGTTTCAGTATTAGTTTTAGTTTTTCATACTTTGTCAGGTGCAAGATTCAAGGCAGAGTGACTATTGTGTAATAAAAACTCAACCAAAGATACCGTTTAAATATATTCAACAACCAGCTGTTCACAGACAGCAGCACTACGTGCTAAATGTGTGTAACATTAAGGACACACATGAACATCAACAGAGAGAAACACAGAAAAACATGAACTCCAAACTCAAGAAATTCTACAATAAACTACAATAAAGTTCAGCGTCAGTGCAGCAGATTAACAACAGCTTCTGTTTTGGAGCTAGCTTTGTTAGATGCTCCATATGTGGCCTCATGTCGCATTTCTGCTTGTGTAGCTGGATTGTGGGTTCATTACTTTACGGTCGTGTGCTGGTGTTTTATATGTGGCTGGGACTTCTTTTGGTCCTCGCTCTTTGTGCTCAGTTTTTTGGCTGCAAACATATTTGTCCCTGTTTTTTCACTTTCTTCATTCCCTCGATTCCTTGTATTGATTGTTCCTGATTGTTATTCTCTCACTGATAAAGTGGCCGGAAACGCACAAGAACAGAACAGGTTCATCCCAACGAGTGGACCCGACGAGTAGTCACATTTCTCCGGAGTTGAACCCCAGACCACGTCGGTTCAGAGCAGTTTCCTTGTGTGCGCTTCTCAGGTGGACTTTGACGTTGCTGTTTTTTCCTCACTGAGACGTGTTCCATACATTTTTCATCATTCACAACAAGACACGCTTCTGTCTGTATTATCGGACACAAAGAAACTCCATACGGGACTCTGCCGCTTTCTCTGCAGACCGCTGCCATTACTTTGAGGACCGGCTCGGTGAGCGCAGCAGGCAGGCTGCCCGACGGCGCTCCCAGCTTCAACTCGGAGAGCGGAAAATGATCAGTCCACAAGGCTTTGAAATCAAATGACAAACAAGAAAAGGAAGGTCATTTTATACGATTTTAGTTAGTTTTTTAAACTCACAATACAGTTTTAGTTATCGTTTTTTCCTTTTAATTTTAGTTTTTATTTATTTCACTTAACAACAATGTTTTTTCAATTTCAGTTTTTGTTATTTCGTTCATTTTCATTAACTATAATAACCCTGGCCATAACTAACTTTTGGGGTTAAAAAAAAAAAAAAAAAAGTACTTTTTGTAATTTCCCTCAAATAAAATAAATGGTAAATGGACTAGTTCTTATACAGCGCTTTTCTACTCAGTATGAGCACCCAAAGCGCTTATACAACATGTTTACATTCACCCATGCACTCCCATTCATACAAGCACTTCCATGTTTACTAAGCTAAGTGCTTTTAATTAGCTAACACACACATTCACACTCCGACGGGACGGTCGGAGAGCAACTTGGGGTTAAGTATCTTGCCCAAGGATACATTGGCATGTAGCCTGGAGTAGCCAGGAATTGAACCGCTGACCTTCCGATCAGTAGGTGACCCGCTCTACCTACTGAGCTACAGTAACACCAACATGTATCGGCTTGGACCTTTTTTGGGGGGGTGGTTGTTTTGTCATTTTTTATTCTTTTTGCCATTGTTTCCTCCCATGAGCACTGGTGGTTTGGGGCACACCAGTCATGCTCCTGGTATTTGTTTTCTTCTCATTGGTGGGTCAGTTTAGTTCATTTTACACAGGGACAAGTATGTTACATAAACCAGGCAACACAGCATTTATAGCCTAAGCTAGCTTGCAGTGCTCGTTCCAAGATCGTTAACTTCTGACATTTCTTTTTGGCCCCACCCACACTCCTTAAAGAGGTTTTATATAATTTAAGGTTACTTGCTGCACCATCATGTGGTACACAATGGTATTACACAAAGGTACGGCCCAACCCAATTTTAGTTGATATCTCTTCATCACAATACACGGATGTTTTACATGAAGTCGCAGCAGTTGTTTTTTCATAAGTTTAAAACCTTCCAAAATTAACTACATTTTTACCTTTTAGCAACATTTATATACAAGACAGCAGGTTTCACTCGGCCACTTCTTTACGGTCTGTCGTCAGGCTTTTTCCAAATTTCAGCACCAACAACAACCCATGAACATCACTGAGGGGGTAATTAAAGACCTAACTGTGCTGAATGTGTGCATGCAATTTTTTAGTGTTAGTGGAAGGTGATGAGCATTTCTTGAATAGTGTATGGCCACCTTTTTTTCCTGTATTTGTCGAGCACTCTCTGCAAACAACAGTATTCTTGTGTTTTAATGGTGGTGCTTGCCAATACTTGAGTGATTTGTGCAATTTAGCCTCTCCACACTGGAGCCTCAGAAACATCACACGATTTAATTCAATCAGACTTCAAACGGCCTCCGTTCTATCTGCCCTATCATCTGTCCAGCAGGCTGTAGCTCATTTCCTCTGAAAAGCCTTTAAAAGCTTAATTGTGCCTCTAATTTCCCTGGTTTCCTGATCTCCACCCTGACGCCAACACACACACACACACACACTGGCACTGACACACAAAGCCCACATGAGCTCATCCGACTTGTGCCGTTTATCACAAATGAGTCATCAGAGGTGTAAATGTAGCCGGGGTGGATTTTTATACCAGAGTATAAAGCAGCAGTGGAAACTGTGGTGCTGCCTGTCCAAATGTTAAAACTCTAACTGGTTTTAGTTAAAATATTACTACATGACAGAAAAGCACCAAATCTTCATTGTGGATGTTCAAAAATATCAGTTTAACTTTATTGTTTTATGGCTGTTTTCTGCATTTTGGTGGTTGCTTCACTTCCTCTAGCCTCATTCTGACTTTTGCAGCAACAACTTAAATTATACATTTAGAATCAAATTAGTTTCATGATTCTTGAACACGTGTTCACATATTTGTTAAAAAAAAAAAAAGAATATCAGATTAATCATCTAATTTTATTCCACGAGGCTTCAGTATAGGGTGGTCAAAGTGGAACTATTCTGCTCATTTCCAGCTTTACATTTTTATTCTTGGTCAATACCAGAACAGCTTTGCATGATTCACAGTTCAACATAATCCTTATCTTATACTGTGGCTTGGTACGGCCCCTCAGTTCATGATGTCTGAAACAACCTGTTTTAGCTCCTCCTTCTTTAAGGCCTGCCACTTGTAACAGAAAGTGGGTGGGGCTTCTGTGACTGGAATGACCATATTTGGGATTTCCACTCACTCTGACATCAGATGAGGCCAAGAATAGAAAAAACCTGTCTAAAATGGAGCATTTACAGCAGCCTGGGCTGTTGCTGGCAGGGATTACTCGTGCGCACACTGACCTCACTATTTGAAACTTTGGCCATGTTTACAGTGAGAGGGTATATGTAACAGAAAACAACAAAAAGCATGACAGGCCCCATTTAGTTTGAACCAGGGTTATTATAGTTAACGAAAACAAATGAAATTAAAACTGCAAGCAGCGATAAGAGGCTGCCGCCCAGGTGCTGGTGCTGATTTGAACCCAGCTTTTCCAGCCGTGCCTATTTTAGCCCTTTTCATAGCTCCTACATATGAGATACTGAAATGGATGAATTGGCTAACTCAACGAAAAAGATGCTGTATTCCGGGCTTCGCCATGGCAACACATTACATATTACATCAATTTCAACTGTAGGTTTTTTGTTCAGGGAGATGTGAAGAATGTGTGTACCAAATTTCATGCATTTCTATGCATTTCTGAGAAAGAAAGGGTCATTTTTCAATCGCTGAAATTTTACGTTTTTTCCCATAGGGATAAAATGGGGTAGTTTTGGGATCGTCATGGCAACAGCATCCAAAATATGATATAGGTGTGATTGCCTTTTTTGATCAGGTTGACATAGAGAATGTGTGTATCAAATTTCATGTATTTTGGGCAAACTAAGCTGAAATTTTAGTATTGGAGAAATTTCACTTTTTCCCATAAGGATAAAATGGGGCATTTCGGACTTCGCCATGGCAACGTGTTGGAAAATAGAGTATGGGTGTGATTGGCTTTTTTGATTGTGATGATGTCAAGAATGTTGACACAAATTTTGATGCATTTCAGTGAAACTAAATTTCTGGACCTCAATACAAATTTTTGTTTGCTTCTGTAGGGGGCGCTATTGCACCTAGAAACTTGATTCCCTAATTGTGGGTTCAGGCTGGGTCAGTACATAAGTGATAAAATTTTGAGGCTGATTGGCCAAAGAGCGAACGAATGCAGAAACAAATTTGCGGCGAAACAAAAAAAACGAAGACCAAATTCATGCAGTTGCCATGGCAATACCTTTTAATATTCTATAAAACCACGAAGAACTTTTGATGCCCCACCTGCGTAGATGATCCTGAGCAATTTTGGCGGCAGTCGGTTGAACGCCCTAGGACAAGCTAATTCAAATACGAGGTGTGCAAAAGCGTTGAATCGGCAAAGGTCAAAGTTCAATCCAAGATGGCCGACATCCTGTTTGTCAGGCGGCAACTTCATAATGTAATTTTTTGTTGGTCTTCATATGGTCTCTGTCTGACTCGAATTTTGTGATTCTATGACAAAATAAATTTTAGCCCCGCCCATAGGAATGCAAAATTTGCATATTCTAGGGGGCGGGGCTTCAACACTTTTTTTGCTTTTTAATGGGGCCATTAAAAAACAAAATTTTTCACCAGACCTGGCTTGTATGCAAGAAATGGTGACTTTTCGTAAACGTTTAGGGGTTCAAATTTGCGATTGTGTCGTCAGAAAGAAAAATAAGAAGTATAAGAATAAGAATGAACGTCGCCAACGATTCCAATAATGCGCTTTTCCAGTCACCTTCATATATATGTTTTCGGAAACGTCTCGACACGACCCACATTGTTGTGAGGTCCATGGTCAATAATGAAAACTGAAATTGAAAAAACATTGTCGTTAACTGAAATAAATAAAAACTACAATTAAAAGGAAAAAACGATAAACTAACTAAAACTGTATTGTGAGTTTAAAATACTAACTAAAACTAAAATTATAGATTAAATTACCTTTTTTCTTTTCTTGTTTGTCACTTTATTTAAAAGCCTTATGGATTGATCATTTTTCCTCTCTCTGAGTTTAAGCTGGGAGCGCCGTCGGGCAGCTGTGTGCGTGCGTGTGCACGAGAAAGCGGCAGAGCCGCTCTGAACCGACCTGATGTTCACCTCTGGAGAAATGTGACTACTTGTCAGGTCCACGCAGCCACAACGTTGTGATTAACCTCTTCAGTCCTTGTGCGTTTCCGGCTACTTTATCAGTCAGAGAATAATAATCAGGAATAATAATCAAAGCATCAATATAAGGACTCAATGTCAGCAGATTCCTGGAGGGAGCTGCTGAAACTGTTGGGATGGACGTGAGGGAATGAAGAAAGTGAAAAATCAGGGACAAATATGTTTGCAGCCAAAAAACTGAGACAAAGAGCGAGGACCAAAAGAAGTCCCAGCCGGCACCGCATATAAAACACCTGCACACGACCACAAGGTAATGAACACACACAATCCAGCTACACAAGCATAAATGAGGTCGGCCACTTCCTTAAGTTGTGTACAGAGGCCGCAAAGACCCTGCAAGTCTAATTAGCGAGCATCTAACCAAGCTAGCTCCAAAACAGAAGCAGCTTCAGGTGGTGAGAACATCAGGAAGCAGCTGGATTTGAGCTTTGATTTGTTAATCTGCTGCACTGATGCTGAACTTTATTGAGTTTATTGTAGAATTTATTGAGTTTTGGAGTTCATGTTTTTCTTTGTTTCTCCCTGTTTTTGTTCATGTGTGTCCTTAATATTACACACATTTAGCACGTAGTGCTGCTGTCTGTGAACAGTTGGTTGTTGAATATATTTCTTTAAACGGTATCGTTAGTTGACTTTTTATTACACAGTAGTCACTTTTATTCTTGAATCTTGCACCTGATGAAGTATGAAAAACTAAAACTAATACTGAAACTAAGCAATAAACCAAATATAAAAACTAATAAAAATGAGCAAAACTGCTCTGAAAACTAAAACTAACCAAATTAAAGAAAAAAAAGTAAAAACTAACTAAAACTAAACGATAATGTAAAATCCAAAACTATTATAACCCTGGTTTGTACCATTTTATTCAGGTCTCTTCTGGCTTTATTGGAGAGATTAACCCTACAGCCAAAGATCGCCTTTCCATCGTTTGAAGCTTTTACTAAACTATCTGAGTTTAGGCCCATCGTGTGGGTTTCCACATGATGGCAGTTCTAGAGAAAAGAAATATTCATTATTTAAAGCGTTGCCATTAGCCAAAGTGATAACACCCTAGTCACAAGATGAGTGGGTACAGGAGCGCGCTAATGACTGGATTTCCTCCGGTCTGTGGTTTATCCACTCAGCTCACTTTTAAACCGCAGGGTGCAGAAACACGGACGAATGGATCACAGTTCAATGGAAACGTGCAAAACGTTGATTCTGACCCGGGGGAGTGACTCCTCCCATCGGTGCATGACTCATGGTACCATGAAGTGCTTTGGATGCTCACAAGTGGCAACATAATGTGCTCTCACTTATATAAGGGCTGGATGCTGACAGTTCACTAGAAGGTTTTTAAAGCAGGCACTAAAATGAAAATCATCATCATAACAAAACAAATCAAGTTTAAACCAGTTGTTCTCTGACCACGCCCAACATCACACCACAAACGATCCACATTACATTTTTAGTGACATAAAGGTCAGCAGGACAGCATCAAACTCTCAGCAGGTCTGAGAACCACTGGTTTAATCGAGAGGAGCAACAGAAACAGTTCTGATGGGAACCTGGAAGCATGAAGCAGGCAGTCTGTTACATTCATGGCAGGAAGGAACCATCAAAGCGCCAAACCACAGGATCAAACTCCAGACCGCACCTCACCAGGATGAAGCAAACATGCTAACACCGGCAGGCAAGAACTGCTTTTATTTTGAAGTTTCCAGTCCTTGTTGGGCACACTGAGCATGCTCACCGTGTGGCAAGTAGGGTATAATCTGAGAACCCCGACTGCCTGATTATTGAGCCTCTGGGGTTAGTGGCCAGTTTTTCTGGGCTTCCTGTACAGTCAGCAGATATCTGGGTCAAGATTTCCATTTCTATCCTCAGGACACAGTTCACAGATATAGATAATTAAGAGATCTACCAACTATAGATTTTTAATCAGTTTTTATTAGTGTCAGAAAATAGCTGATTGGTTCCCATACTGGGAGTATTTACTGTATTTGCATCCAAATCAAACCTTCTCAAACACGATGTCAGCAGAATTTGGACTATAAACAGAAACCAGAATAGTTCCAGTACCTAAAATGGTTGTAGAGATTAATTAGGACCAAATTATAGCTGAGGGGGACCTTTTTGTATAGAGATGCAGTGATTGTGAAAATCTGGACTGATTCAAATGTTAAAAAAAACAAAAAAAAACAACATGGCTGCTTGTTGGTAGATGCAGAAATCTTAAAAAGCTTCCAGAAGCTAATTTGGGAAGTTATTTTAAAGCAATATCTAAATTAACTTGAATTCCAGAGATCGTAAAAAGCAAAAACAAACAGAATCACCGGCCAATAAAAACTGCTTAAATAGTTTGAAGTATCTGTGCTGGAAAATTTATGTTTCAACTCTGATAACCTCGGTAACTCCTTGGGTTTGTAACTGTAGTTTTTTCGTACAAAGACCGAGTGAAGACGAGAAAATAACTAAAGGTAAGCTGTGTCCAAGGTCATGACGCAGGTTATCATCATGCTGATGCTACATGGTGGAGCGAAGAGGACCCCCCCCCATGGTGAGCTGTTATTTGTTCTTTGGTCAGTGCTGGTGTGAAGGCTGTTGGTGCTGTATTGATCCCTTTGCAAAGGTTTACTGTTTACTTTCAATAAATAATAAGAAATCTGTTTGGTTTCAGAGCTCAACTTATTTTTCCCACCACAGGCTCTGCAGCAAAATAAGGTTCTGGAAATTACACTCATCATCATCACATTTGCTGTTGGTTAATCCTCAGATTTGAGGATCATGTTTCATAATGTCGCTGCTCAGTCTGGACAGCCGTTGCCTTCTTTAGCCTCCAGACATCAGAGCTGAAAGATTTCAGCACTGATTACAAATGCAATCAAATAAATGAGACCAAAGCAAAAGGTTTGGAGATTATATTTCAGGGTGGAGCAGCACATTAACGGGTGGAGCAGCACATTAACGGGTGGAGCAGCACATTAACGGGTGGAGCAGCACATTAACGGGTGGAGCAGCACATTAATGGGTGGAGCAGCACATTAATGGTTATTTATGAGTCTGAATGTTTTGATAGACACTGATGCAGCCGTTTTAGATCGTTTCAGAAATGAAATATCTGGTTCCTTTCATGCTATGAATGTAACTGGAAAACAGGCAAAAACAGCAAATGCACTTGGATCATCTGATTAACAAACTCACATCAACACCAAAGAAAAAGGAGAAGACAGAATAAAAGGTTTGGTAATGCAGAGTGTGCAGCGAGCAGCAATTTCATCGCAGCCATAAAACAATGAAAAAAAAACGGGGGGGGGGGGGGCAAAGGCAAAGCAGGAGGAGGAGGAGGGACAGGGACAGTATATACACCATACAGGGAGTAGATCCAACAAAGGAGGTGGAGTTAAATGTTTCAGTCCATCAAAGGAGTGGCAGGAGGACAGCCAGGAGAGTTTCAAACAGGAAGTGGGTCCTGATTGGTTGAAGGAGGCAGTAGCGTTGTATCAGATCCAAAAAAGCAGACAACATGCTGTAAGAGTATAAATCTATCTTTGGGTTTTCGGGCCCCAAACAGCTCCCATCATGATTTACTTATAAGGGCTGAACACAAAAAGCAGAGCGAGCCGCATCACGAAGGACACCAAACCAGCACAATCACAATAGAAGGAAGAGCAGAGCGTGGGGGGGGCGTTAGAGGCACGCAGGGGATTTCTTACAGTACGCCACCGTCTCAAAGTCAGCGATAAGGACCGCACCTGAGGACGGCTGCTCCGAGGACGGCTGCGTTTCTGCTGTCGGAGCAGCGTCGCTCTCAGCAGGCGCCGTGGCGTCATCTTCATCTGCCGCCGCTGCAGAAGAGCTCGATTCGGCTTCCAGGACGGTGGGGGAGGGCGGGGAGTCGGTTCTGTCTTCTGTCACAGAGGAAAAAAAAAACAGTTTGTGCACATGAGAGATTCTCTGATTATTGGACTATCCGGGAAGTTCAAAATGAAACGAAAGTTTATGTTTGAAGGAAATCTGGAAGGAAATAAAGCTGCGCTCAGGGGGAACAAAAAAAGCCTTGTAATTTATTTAAAACTCACTGCAAAGCAACACAGTGTCATTCAGCATGGTGCTGTGTTAGCGGAGAGCACTTCATCTGGTTCCTTTAATGCAGTGAAAGCACAGGAAACTGGCTGCACACAGCAAAGGCTCTAATTCCTCTTTAATTCCTCCCTTTTGTTGTCACAAGAAAGAGAAAATAACTGCAGCTGTGACGACGGTTAGAGAAGTAAAACTCCGGTCTCGGTGCTGCGAACTCTAACGCACAGCTTTGGCATCTGGTCAGCCTTCAAACTGCTTACCTGAAAGGCCGCCCTGGACACCATGTGCAGGTATCAGAGTCTCACACATTTACGCTCCAAGTGAATCGAGATTAACATCACTTAAACTGAAAATAAGCTGAGCGGAGAAGCAGAGCGCTGTGGGAGGATTATGGACTAGAAGCACCTGGATTAATTCTCCCGATGGAGCTGGATTAGAGCTGCTGCAGTGATGTGGTTCAGTGGTCCCCACCGCACCAAGGGCCCCTCAGGGGGCCCTATCAGTGAGCAATGATTCAAACTATGCTGACTGTCGCAGAAGACGTGATTACAAGTCAAATAAATTCCTCCACAAAAACCCTACTTAAGTAAAAATACATAAACTAGCAGCAAAATGCAGTCATAGTACTGAAGTAAAAGTACTGGTCTGAACTGGTTTCATGACTGAGGAGTCGGTGTGTGTGCAGCAGGTTACCGCTGCAGCATTTATTCCCACGTGAACTTAATGCATTGAACTGTGACCCTGAGGACACAGCATCAGTCCAACAAGTCGAGTGTCTCAATTAATGAGAAAATAAATTTACTGGAGTCAACTCAAACTGAAGAGTTAACTGAAATAAAAACTAAACCAACTGAAACTATATGTTGTACTAACACTGGATTAAACTAAAGCTGTCTCCAAGCACATTTATCCAGACTGTGACTCAAGCAGCAATAATTGCTCTGGACTTCTTATATCCCGTCCCCATCAAACGAGCCCCAGATTATAATAAAATAAACTGAAATCATAGAAAGTTACAAAAAATAAACTGGAAAAACATGTTTAAACAATAAAAACTGAATTCAGTGTAAAAATCCACTCCAGAAACTACCTGAAAAACCTCACAGTAAATAAATGTCTCAAAAAAAAAGAAACTATAATAATTCTGGTTGTAGTAGAAGATGCATCCAGAATCTAGAAGGTTTTTTAAGTGTCTCGTTCATACAGTCGTGTCTGTTTTAGGATACATGAAAGCAGCAGCATTATGAATTTATCTCCAGTACTTATGACTCCATCACAGAGTTTAAAAACCTGTGACTGGGAAAAACTGTTGCACTGATATTTTTTATTTTTTTTAAGCCATCGATTCCAAGCAGCTGATTCCTGGTTGCTCAGAGGTCGAGTGTGCAACATCCTCAACCTCTGGGCAACGACAGGTGACTGCACAGGTCAGCTGGGAGGAGGTAACCTGTCTGCAAACAGTCTGACTTGGACTGAAGATTTAAGGTGTCAGATCTGCAAAGAACTTACGTTTATAGTAATTTTGGGAATGTCAACACGTTGGAAACACGTAATCGAGTGATCGAGTAATCTGTGATGAGTCTCTCTGCAAACAAGGACTCAACTCAACTGGTTATATTCTGCTTATATTCCCATATAAAAACAAGGCTGCTGAGCGCCTGTCATTCTGCAGTTAAACCACCTTCCTGCAGCAACTATGTTACTGTTTGTGGAGAAATGTATGAATTTGTTTCACATCTGTGAGATTCTGGCTTGAATATGAATGCAAGTAGTTAATGCAAGTTTCTGTGTATGCAGACAGCAACAGATTAGTGATATTTGCCCATTTATCACCGTTAATTGCTGTATGATGACAAAAAGACTGACAGCAGACTGACTCCCGTCTCATCGCTGTGTTGATGACCACCGTGAGTGGTCGCAGGCCTGGTCTCCATCTTCAACCATGTCAAAAGGCAAAAAGATCTCAAACTGGACACAGCTGAAATTACTGTCTCCAAAAACAGGTTTCCTTAGTGTTACTGCAGCATTAATTAAGCATACATCTCCAAATACTCACTCAATGCTTATGTTTTTATTACCTTGTGATTGAGCAGGAGGCGTATCCTGTTCCATCTTCACCTCACAGGGGGCGGGGTCAGATGGCACTGCAGCAGGTGAGTCTGTGGGGGTCGGTTCTGATGCTATCACCTGGGTCTCCTGGGATTCAACTTTTTCTGGAGGAGGCGAAACATCAATGGCTGAGCACCGAGGATGGAGGGAAGAGGAGAAAATGAGGAAACAAGAGCAGAGTGTTGGTGAGGAGAGTAAAAAATAAAAGAAAGTAAGACAGATGTGAATATTTTCCCCTCACTGACTGAATCTGAAATGAAGGAGAAACCTGACGGTTATGCATCATTACGACAGAATAAAACCTGATGATGATCTTCCATAACACTGAATAATTTCAAATGAGTTCTTTTTTTTCTAAAAACGACAAAATATCACATTACATAATTGTCCCTGAAGGACTTGGAGCGACACTGACCACTGCAGGTCACAGGTGCAGCGGCATCACACCTGTGCAGAGGGGGGAACATGCTGCAGGACTCCCTGCAGGTGAACCCAGAGCGTAAATGTGCAGGAAGTCCCACACTGAGACGTCAGAGTAAAGGTTCAGCCCTCAGAACAATATTAAAGGTCACAGTAAGCAGAATGACCATCACGTCTGCAGCTTTACAAGCACCAGTTTAAGCTCACTTAGAGTTTAGAGCAGGGGAGGCAGAGAAGCCCAGACCCCACCCCCCCCCCCCCCCTTCTGTGGGGACACCGAAGTGTTCCTAAACCAGCCGGGAGATCAAATCTCTCCAGTGCGTCCGGGTCTCCTCCAAAACATCTCACCTGGGAGGTGAGCCATCTTGGTAATGGGCATTTATTTATTTATGCCCTTATTGTACAGAATTACATAAACTGACTTTAATTTTAAAAAATGACTTTAATAAGACTTTAAAGGACTTTTCTTTGCTTTCTACGTCACTTGCTTCTCCCAAAGATTTGAATGCAGGATTCTCCGAGTGCTGCGTCTCCTCTGATAAAGTTTAACAGATAAGAGCGCAGCTCTCCGGTTCATACTGCAATTTTTATTGATAACTGAGTTATTTATCAAATGTATTGAGTTTAAGGCACCTGGGATATCATGTGATGCTAACACTGGTATAGCACATTGCTATAATAATTTCAGGTTACAGCAGGGGGTAGGAACCGTTGTACCTGCATGCTCCTCCGTCTGTGGCTCAGCAGGTTCATTGGAGCCGGCGGCTTGGCTCTTCATCGCTTCCTCCTGCTCCTCCTCCTCCTTCTTCTGTGGGGGGCTGGAATCAACGCTGGAGGGTTTCAGCGGGCTCTCGCCTCCCATGCTGCTTCTAGGCGACAGCATCTCCATCTCCTCCCCCCAGTCTGACACAGGCTGGTGGCCGTCCAGCGGGGAGAAGGGGCTGAGGGGCTTGCCTCCCTCGGGTGACTCCTGAGCGGCCGCCGGGGCCGGGATGTGGACCTTCGGCCGGGGAGTCCGCTGCTCTTTGGGGCTTCCTGCTGACGTCTGACGAGAACGAGGTTTGGGAGTTTTCGGGGAGGATTCTTTGCTCTTTGCTTGTTTCTCCTTTCCGACGTCCTTCTTCTCATCGCCTTTGGAGTCGTGCTCCGCGGCGTTCACTTCCTCACATTCCTCATCGCTGGCATCCTCCCACTCGTCGTCATCCTCTCCTTCTCCGTTCTTCTCCTCCACCTGAGAAAAGAGTTAGCTTTAATTCTGCAGTGTTGGGCTGTTTGGTTTCAGCAGAAGTGTTTAAAGCAGCACTTCAAGGTTTTTCTGTTCACACCAAGTTTTTTTTTTTTTTTAAAAAAAGGATCAATTTTACAGAAGTAAAGGTCAGCATGACAGGTACGTGTAAATCCAGAGGGTTCCCATCACCTTCTGTACTGTGGGAGGTTTGGCCTTCTCTTCTTCCTTCTCTTTCTTTTTACTCTTCTCTTCTCTCTTCGTCTTGTCCTCCTTCTCCTTCTCCTCCTCTTCTTTCTCTCCCTCCCAGCGGTTGTCATGCATGCTGTCAAAGGATTCAGAGTAAAGGTTCAGCGGACTTCACGTCAAAACACTCAAAAAAAGCTGTTAAAAGAGAAATGAATAAATGCATGTGTCAGCTGACAGGAAGACACACCTTCAACATTTAACTTCTTACCTGTAGCTCTGTTTCTGTCCTCGGCCCCTGCCTCTGCTCCGGTCGCCCCGTGGCCCCTGGGTCCTGCCCTGGGACAGGAAGTCGCCAAATGTCGGTGCTTTCGGAGGTCGCTTACTGTCATCTGAAGGAGAGGTCGATGGTGAGTGAATATCACAGCAAAACATACTTGATTTATAATCTAAAAAGGTAGGAAGAGGAGGGGCTGGAAGAGAGGAAACAGGTGACTGAAATTTCATCATCACAGCTTGAAACAGAAGCTGCAACAAGCGGTGCATTCATGATGGGGGGGCATAAGCTGTCTGCTGGAAAGTATGCGGTATGTAAAAGTCCATCTAAGAACTACATTAAATATGAAACATTTAAAAACTCTTGTGGGACATTTGTTAAAGCCTCGGCTCACTCCTCCACCCGCTGCAGTCTCAGAGCCTTCGATAACACCAAAGTCATAGCCTGCGGCTGTCCCGCCTCCTGCAGAGTCCGTCTGAGCGTCTGTTATGACTGATGGCTCTGACGTGGGAGGAAGATGAAAGAAAGAGGCACGAGGAACGAGACCGAGTAAAATGACGAAGATCCAGATTTTAAAGCCACCTCGTTTAGGACGATCGTTAGACGTGGCAGCAGCTGAGTGCTCTGCACGCCTCTTATAACCAGGCAGGGAGCCGTTAAATCAGCTGACATGTCATCAGTTCTTGTTTCTCTGAGGCACTCTTCCCTCCTGATCATGAGAAAAAAAAGAAACTCTATCGAGAGAAAGGCAACAGTCAAGGTGGCTTTAAATAAAGAGCATTCAAAAAGGGAGAAATGGATTAGAAGAGCAGCTGATGGAGGGATGAGGGAGGAAAAAGGTCAGAGTATTTGTTCTCTCACTACTTCACAAGTACAGGAAATATCCATATCAGATTTATTCTACACCCACTCTGTCAGTCTAAAGCCAAAACTCTGTTTTATAATATTTTTATGACCAACCTTGAGCATCGGTATCATAAGTCATAGTTTCAGCAGCAAAGCTGCACCAACTTGATGTCACTGTTTGGACACGGACAGAGTGACAGTTAGAAGACGAGCCAGGAGTCGAAGAGACCGTCCATATGCTCGTTTCGGCCGGCCGCCTGTTAAGTTTTTGAAGTTTTCTCCAGTAAACGATCAAACATTGATGCTCATTTCTGTTTAAATATACATCAGACATAAAATTCTCACAGAACGAAGGTTAAACTTTCCATGTCTTCACTGCATAAAGAAAGATGTGGCGTAAATGTGGAAGAGAGCTGAAGTGAATTTGAGGCAGGGAGGGAAGACGAGGAGAAGGTCAGAGACGAAAGCTCAGACGAGGGCGGAGGATTGGGGGGGGATTAAAAAAAAAAAAAAAAAAAAAAAAAAGGTCATAGAGAGACAGATACACGTACAAAAGAAACGACAGGATCAGTGAGGAGAAAACAGAGGATGAAGATGACAAGACTGAACAGAGCAGCCTGAGACTGAGGAGGGCACACACGTCACTCCGGAAATGAGAGACAGTGGGAGAAGATAGAGCGCAGACACACACGCAGCCAAAGGCAGCAGAGCCTCTAAGTATCTGCAGCCACTGCTGGACACCCTGAGCTCGATGTGTGTGCAGCCAGCAGCGTCTGAAGTGCTGCCAGCCACAGAAAGATTAGCTCACCCAGAGGCAAAGCCCTCAGGGCTGTGGTTAAGCTTAAAGATGCACTTTCACAATCTACACGCTGCAAGTGATTTTAGTGATGCAAGCAGCTAAAATGTAGCCTGGGGTCTGCGAGGGTCAAAGGGCGAGTCGAGATACGAGTTCACAGTCTTTGGAGATTTCTTTGAGACCCAAGATTAGCCTACACAAATCATGAGGCGGTAGTGCTGCTTAATTCTTACATCGTTATACAGTAATTTACATAATTTAAGCTGGACTATAATTTTCCTACTCTCTGTGCTTTGGTTTGGACCTTCTGGAGCCTGAACCCAGGTTACTTCAGGTTTGAGTTAAAAAGGTGGAACATTATTATTATTTTGTAGATTTGACAAACGGACCTACTGACCCGACAGGCCTCAACAAAAAATGAAAGACTGGTATCAATGCTGGACTAAGTCGAGTCCACCATTGATCGATATCATCAAGGACTGAGTCATCATGAGGGTGAGGCAGGCATGTGAGTTGGGGTGAGGCTGTTTTTGGGGTGCAGCTGCTGTGACACACACACACACACACACACACACACACACACACACACACACACACACACACACACACACAGTGTAGACTCAGGCCCATGCTGTGGTCTAACCTGAGGCCCTGCCCCGAGGCTCTGTACGAGAGTTATGCCCCCGCGCTGCAGAGAGGAAACACACAAACACATTACAGTACATCTGTCACACACACACACACACACACACACACACACACACACACACACACACACACACACACACACACACACACACACACACACACACACACACACCTTGCCTGTGAAGTAAGGTTTAGACAAACACACTGCAACTCCGTAAACATAATTTATCTTGGTACTAATCCAGAGTAAAGACCATTAAAATCTCTGTTTGCTCAAATAACCATGTACCGAGCTTTGGTCATAGCTACAAAGTATCACTGGCCAAAGTCAGTCAGCACCATAAAGGAAATCCGGACTCCTCAGAGCGACCGCAGCTTAACTCCAAGTTTCATCTGGACTCCGGGGAAATACGGCATTTACATAACAAGCTTAATTACTGAGGAGGGTGACTGCTGCGTCCCACATACTGTGAGGAGTTTCTGATAAATCAGCACTGTGGAGACTCATCATGTCAGATGAGCGAAGGCTCGGCACGCAGACGGATCGAGGGTCGGCTGCTGTGTTTGTCCTGCCAGCTGTTGTGCAACAGCAGTGTGTGTGTCTGTGTACTCACCTCTCCTGCCGCCCTCCGCTGGGATGCCCTCAGCAGCCACATATGGGTCCTCTTTGAACCTGTGAAAGTAGCCACAGGGTCACACACACACACACACACACACACACACACACACACACACACACACACACACACATTAGCGTCCTCCTCGCCCATCTGTCGCCATCTTTATCCCAACAGACGGGCACTCAGACTCGCTCCATCACGCTCACCTCGTCCTTCATCTTTAGAATAATTTTATTCTCATTATACTACAGTACAGTTAAACATTGAATGGTGTCTCATTAAAATAAGGCAGCAGCAACAAAAGCAGTGCAATCTGCCTCTAAGGAGCGAGTTTTCCTGCTAACACTTTGTTTATGATGGCGAGTGCGAGCCGAGCTGCTGCATCTGCACACGCTGCCATTCGGGACTAAACTGGGCGCCTGCAGCATGGCTACAAATCACACTGCCAGCATTAGGATGCTAAGTATTAGTACTGCACATGGAGTTTTGTTTTGAAGGTGACCACACACACTTCATGCTTCGTGCAGCTTAATGAGTCTTCAGTGAAAATCTGGCCCTGCAAACAGGAATCCAGAGTTGCTTCTTGGGAAGTTTTTGGGATGGCTGAGTGGGTCAGTCTCTCGAAGCTTTGCACACCTGGATGCAGGCAGTTTATCCCGGTCTCCCTGGGAAGCATGAACTGTCATCTTCACATCTCTGCACAGACGTTCAAGGAGGGGTTTTAAGTCTGGGCCATTATTCTCTGTCCCTGCCACTGAGCAGCACCGTACCATGGAGCAGCCCGGAGCTCCTCTTGCCTTTCAGCGCCATCTGATAAACTCCAAGGAGGCTGTGGCATCTTTCACCCCTGAGTGGCTTCTGTCCAGCTGCTCTAGCATGAAGGGCTGACTGATGGAAATCCTGCTGAGATGATCGCCCCTCCGGCTCATTCTCTAAACTCTGCAGACGACTTCTGAAGCACCGTCAGGTTTCTGGTGCCCTCTTCTTGAGACTGCTGGCATCTTCCATTTAACTATTATTAAGCTCACTGGAACGCTCAGACTCTGGAGACGTTTTATTCTCTTGCTTCATCTATTTCTGTGCCACAGTTTTAATCACAGAGCTCTGCAGAAGTTACTTTAGACTTCACAGCATCAGTTTGTTCTGCAGTTTGAACTACAGGACCTCAGTTTAATTTAAGAAGTAAACAAAGAGCTCCCCATTCTCCCCACGCTTACATGCTGTCCGTCTTCTGTGCGTCCCACTCTCGTCTCCACTGGCCTGTGGCGTTACGATGGCGTGCTAATCTCTCCTCATCTATCTGCTCTCGCTCCTTCTTCCAGCGCAGGTACTCCGCTCTCTCCCGGCCGGTCATGGACATGGTCATATCCACAGAGCCTTTGGGACCAGGTCTGCGGCTCTACAGAGACGTCACAGTAAATAATTCAGCCACAAATAAAAAAAAGCTCAGTTATTAATCGCAGAAATGCTGTAAAACAGAACCCTCCATCCCCATTTTTAAAGAAGCACTCACGGTCCACTCTTTTTCCAGTTCAGCTCCCGTCTTCACATTGTCAAAGTCCAGCCCTCCCCAGTTTCGCACGTGTCTCCGGCTGCCCTCCTTGCGGTCCGTGTCTGGGGCTGGACCCGAACGCCTCGGGTCATCCAGGAAGTTACGGGACGGTTTGTCTCCATCCTGCTGTGAAAAGAATGCCACCAATTAACTGTGAGACCAAAACAGAGACAGCTACAGCACCTGATCCCGGGGACACGTATACTAATTTAAGATGACAATAAAACGTGACAACTTATTAAGAAGCACATAAGCATGAGGGGTCCACGTACAGCCCAGACATCATCTAGGTTACCTTACTGGACACGAGTTTATGCATTTTCATCTTATTTTATCATCATTTTATTGGAGATGGGTCACGTGTACGCACTGAGTTCTGTGTGAATGTTTATGGTGCAGAGGAACGAATGAAGGTGCAGGGAAGTGTTTTTAAAGGCGTTTTCAGCCCACAAATGCCCAAATCTAAATATAGATTTGTTCAGGATTTCGTTGGCGTCACAGGGACTGTGCATGCTATCAGTTTGGGATCGGAGCCAGCCAAAGGTGGCTGAAACCTACAACAGTAACTATTAACAAACAAAAAATGGCTAAAACCTCATAAAATCCCCGTCTGTCATATCTGATTAAACTTGTAGAAACAGTGACTTTCATACCCGCTGTCCTCGCTCATACTCTGCTATCCTCTCCATTTCTTCATTCATCTTCTCGATGTTCTGCCGTCTCTTCTCCTCCCATTCCTGTCAGGAAGTTTGTGACAGACCAGTTATTAGTTAACAGGATGTTAATGTTAGATCGGAGCAGATTTAACAAAGTCGTCCACCAGGAGTCTTTGACTGGTAACAGCAGAAAATCTGGAGCCAGATTAAAGCTTTTTCTGTAAGAATGCTGCTTAATTTTAATCAGGCAGCTCACATTTAGCACCTCTGTGTTGAAAATAAAAAAAATGGCCCACATGCACCTGCGCCAAAAACTGCTGGGACCAAAGCCGTGGCTATAGGAGGTCCTACGGCAGCACATTTGTAGCCCATAAATTCTTTGCAGCACATTTTTCCTTCACACAGAAATGATCCCAACTCCTGCTCAGTAACACAACCAAACATTTGGGTGTTAACCCTGTAAAATGTTGGGGCGCCTGGGTGTCTTAGTGGTGAAGCTGGCGACCACATACATATGCTGCGTTGAGGTGCGGGTGGCACGGGCTCGAGTCCCGGCCCGTCGTCAATTAGCCCGCGTGTCTTCCCTGTATCTTTCCCCCATTTCCCGTCACTCTCCACTGCCCATAAAAGCCGCTGTGGCCAAAAATGCAAAAAAAAAAAAACCCTGTAAAATGTGGGCTTGTTCTCACATGGCACAAACACAGCATCAGCTTTGCATCGCTCGCTCTCTGGTGCAGTTTATGATGCTTACACACAAATGTACATAAATAATGTAGCTGTTAAAACACAGTTTCAGTCAGTCTTACATGATCTTAAGATGTTGTAAGATGGTGGAAAGCTGATTTCTAAAATGCCATGTGAACACAAACCTGGTTTCTATACTCCAGTGTAGAGGATCAGAGAAACCTGATTTCCCAGAGTACACTTCTTCTGCAACAAAGTGAGGCTGTAATCAGCTTTTTATAATTATGCACGTGTGCAGATGAGAAAGTTACATCACAGAGGGGCAGGATGAAAGGAGAGGTCGTTAGACTGAACAATGCACCCCGGTACTTAAAATAATTCTACCTGCAGCTTGGCTTAAACTGAACCTTACAGTAACCCCACAGCTGTGGACAGATGTGTCAGACTTTCAGCAGGTGATTCTTCTGTCACTGAAGCAGAAACTATGGATCCAAACTAAGGTGAGATTAGCATCCTGTCTGCACACGCGCAGTGAACACAATTAGCTGCTGATGTAGGTGGATGTAATGGCAATAACCATGACTTCACATCAACAAGTAAACGAGCAGTTGGAGACGGCAAACCTCCAACAGGAGTGAAAATTCCCTCTGCTCCATGTTTGAACCACAGCCAATCATATGAACTTCTTTCTGGGAGGAATAACGGCCTTCGTGCAGGCAAGCTTTAAACCCATCATGTCTAATGGTTCGCACCTCGCGGCGTGCGGCTGCATCCTCTGTGAAATGCTCGGTAAGATAGTTCATCCACACCCACCTTGGATTTCCTGTCCACTCCTCCTGGTGTCCCTTCTCCTCCTCTTCCTCTCCTCCCTCCTCTGCGTCCAGGACCTCCTGGCTCGCCAGGCTCTCCGTCTCTGGGTGTTCTCGGTTCCCGGTCTCTCCTGTCTTGGCGACCGCCTCCTCCTCCACCTCCTCCTCCTCTCTGACCTCCCCGACCCATTCGCCCAGACCCGGTCCTCCTGGGGGGGCTGTGGCCGTCACTCTGCCCCCTGTGGCCTTCGCTCTCCTCTGATGTCTTCCGGCCACGAGGAGTTGCCGGTTTCCAGTCGTTCACAACTCTCTTCTCCTGTCAGAAACACACATGCAGTAACTTTCAGTGTGGACGGGGCAGTTATTAATACTACGTTAGTTATTACTGCAGTCAGCATTTAGAGGAGGGGTCTCAACGTGACGTCTGATGCAGCATAAAAAGATGACTTCTCTAACTAATAAACTTCAGTGCACATTTTAGGCTGTTTAAATGTGGATCAGTAACTTATAGATCATATTATATTTCCCTGAGATCCAAAAGTTACCCACACTGGATAACAGAGCTCACTTCCTTTGCACCTGCCTCACACAGGTGTTATGAATATAGGAGTATTCCTCTGCACAGTCTATAAATCATATTTGCCTCCTAATAAGTTATAAGTTTCTAGCTTCTGACTGATTCTGTGTTCATGTGGTGCTACAAATAAATCTGTACAGACTGCCTTAGATTAGTTAAAGAGGGTACTTGTCAGCAGTAGAGCACATTAGAAGTCATAAAGTAATATTTTATTTCCAGCTCTGATAGAGTAACTCTGCATGACTCAACCCAAAATAAAATCCTTCATATTCCACCCTTGTCCCTGTGCACCCCCTCAGCTCATCCTCTGTCCAAAACAAGACGATTAAGCTCCACCCCCTTTAAGACAGCTTTCTGATTAAACCTTCTATTTATGAGAGGTAGCCAAACAGCAGGTGGGCGGAGCTTCTGTGTGCACAAAGACAACCATATTAGGGATATCTGCTCTCTGACATACAGAGCCAAGAGTTGTTTCAGTAGATTCACTCTGAATTAGGAGGTGTGATCAATAACAGCAGCTCATTGGAAAAGAAAGGTGGAAAATGCCCTTCATTATACACACACTCATATCCATAAAGAAGTGTTCGGTATTTCTTTCCTGTAGCATCAGAAATATCGTTTTGCAAGTCTTCTTGAACTATTGTGATGTAATTTTGAGGTTATACCCCCCCATTTACAGGGAATAACAGCTATAATAACATTATAGCAACACATCATCGTTGAATAACAATTAATGACTTCCACTGAGGAAACAGGACCACCTGAGCAGCCTTCACTCAAAAATTCAACTCAATCTAATGAATTACTGCCACACAAAGAAAAAAAGACTAATCTGGGCCATGGATTATGCAAAGAGCTACAACGTGATGAACCCCGAGAGGCTGAGTGATGAGACAGAAAGAGGCCACAGTCGTTCATCAGATTTTCACAGGGCTTTCAGGAGCACTCGATCCACCCTCTGAAAAGCTTCAACAGACTAATGGGCCCAAATTAACCCTTTAACCGGTGAGACAGGTACTCATGTGGAGCAGGAGGCCCCCTGCCGGTCTCCAGGCCCTTCTTTTGTCTTGTAACCTTTCCAGGTTGAAATCTGGGCGTCCGCCGTGATCAGCAGCCATTTCTGAGGCAATCTGGATCTCAGCAGGAGCTCGCTCCGCTCTTTCTCCTCTCTCCCTCCCAGACCTGCTTACAAGCAACTTCTGTTCTACCTCAGCCCACAGGAGACTAATTAGAAACGTGACAAATTGTAAGCAGCTAATGAGGCAAACACCTCCCCTCAGGAACTGGTTGTGACCAAAAAGAGCTGACAAAAAATAAGCACTGCTTAAACCAATGGGCCATGAATGCAGCACCAAATCAATCATATTGTTGCTCTGCAGACAGTTAGGGGTGTGGCCTCATTCATTTGCAGAAACAGCAGAGAGCTGTTGGCGAGAGCAAAATAGAAGTAGTCCCAGAAGTACCTCTGCCTCCTTGAGTTTAAGGCCCCGTGTGCGTGAGAACGTTTTCCGGTGAAAACGGTAACATTTTGTTACATTTTGTTACATTTTGGCCCATCGTTTACAAAACAGTTTATTTGGAGACCCTGAAAACGGCACAATCTGAAAACTGGTTCCAGCTCTGTTCACATCCCTGTGTAAACGGCTAAATGTGCACTATGGTTGCGACCACACACACACACACACACACACACACACACACACACACACACACACACAGCCAACTTGTGGCCTGGGATTGGAACCACATCGTTTGACGTCTCGTGCAAACAGGGCCTAATTCTAGTATTTTATTGGCCCGTTAGTAAATCTAGGGTCTCTGTGTGGTGCAGTTTATTAGCGCAGCTAGCCAAGCTTAGCTGATTCCCCCAAACAAGAGTAAACCCAACATGGTGGCAGCTAAAATGCAGACTTCAAAACTACCAGAGTCTAGAAACCCAGAAGATGCTGCTGCTGTGGCTTCTTCCATCTATTATCTGATCTATATTTTCCCCCCTCTCACACTATGCAGATTTATTTTAACTTGGAGATCACTCCTCGTGCACTGAAGTCGCACTTTTCCTCATGTGAAAAATGGACAAATATAGCGACGGTGTTTTTCCAGTTACAGATCCAGATGTAACACACAGAGATGATCTGCATACGCAGCAGAAAGAGCTGGATAAACAGATTACAGGGATAATTCTCCATCATGTTTGGGAACTTTAATAAGCTGGCTCAAGTTCATTCTGCTGTTAACAGCATTACGTTAGTGCAACAGGTACCATCGCCTCAGCTCTGACTACCCGAAATGTTTCTTAAATCAAATTTTTGCCCAGCAGAGCTGCATGAACAGATACCCACGTTAACCAGAAAACTCCCCTCATGAACTCTCACAGGGTAACTTTGGGTGTTTTAGTGTGTGCTGTGTTTCAGTTTTTTATACGAAGGACTTTATTGGGCCAAACTGGAATGTGGCAGCAGAAGAGCTTCATGGTAAAAATCACACTTACAGATTTGTAGTCATCCCTGTCATCACTGCTCTGTGTCCAAGGAACCAACACATTTTTTAATGCAAACAATCCAATAAAACAAAAGTAACTGTGTAATGATTTATGTACTTCCCACACATGTGGCTCAGTTACAGTCTGGCACCTGCCTCCTACACACCTTCCTTCTGTTAGCATGCTCGCCTGGAGCGCCGGTAACCGACTAGCCTCAAGTGGAAGTGTGTTATAAAGCTCTTTAACTGGAGTCTGCAGGCTTACTAACTACAACCTGAGGCTGCAGCACCTGTTAGTGTGATCTGGAGTAAACGCCTCACATCTACAGATATGAAGCAGAAAGGCACTTGGTAGAGCACAAACCTCGCCCACCCCAAGTCTTCTATGTGCTGATCCTACGCTGCAGTGCAAACCACCCGATACTGTCATACTCCATCAGGTTCAGCCATATTTTGGTGTTAGTTGCATGCCACTGGCTTTATTTGTTACTCTCCAGGACTGAATTACATTTTGAGCCAATAACTTTCAGCATTCTGGATCACTGGATCCAGAATCCTCCTTCGATCATGACCAAACTTTGCCATATGGCAGAACTTTAGGTTGTGTTGGACCCTAATGCTTTTTAGAGGATTCTGACTTGTCCCTATAAGATTACACACAAATATGTGAATACTGTCCCTGTCTCCCAATGCTAAAGAATTACCACCCCCAACAACTCCAGGAATTTTCACTGAACTCTGCTGATGAGTTTTCCTGCTGACAGAGAGACAGGAAACATAACCTGCCTCCACCCATCGGTGGGCGAAGTGATGAACACCTGAATGAAAGTAAAACAGAACATCCTGAATTCATCTACCTGTGTTTTCTGCAGAGTTCAGTGAAGCTGTCCCAAAGCTTGGAACTGCATTTCTATCATTAAAAGACCTTTAAGCAGCTCAGACTCCTCACAGAGAGGAACCCGCCTGGAATCGGGCCAAAGCACGCGCCGCCGACGCAGAGCACGAACGCTCGCCCGGCAGCTGCTCTGAGTTTAGAAGCGAAGCTGTTTTTCCAGAGTCTGAACCTGCGCCACCGCACACAGAACGTCCAGGCGCTGCTCGGTTTCTTACCCCTGCTGCTTTAGACAGGTCGAGTGTGACGGTGATGTTTTCCTTCTCCGTCTTCGGCTCGTGGGGGCGGGGCTTACGGGGTGTTGTCACGGCAATGCCCTCCTGCTCCGCTTTCTTCTTATCTTCCTCTATTTCCTGTTAAAATAAATAATGACTAATGCTTAGTGCCAAACACACACAGGTCCGGACTGTGTTCATTTTCTCACGTTTGGAGTGTGAACACTGAAATGCATCAGAATGCTGCTGATGGACGTTTTTCTCCCACAATGCAATGCACCAAAGGAATACTGTGGCAACTAATATCTGGAAAAATGAAAACCATTCAGTCTGGTTACTAAAAATAAAATTATTTGAGTCATTCTGAACGATGATGTGGGCGGTCCTTCAAACAGCCATTTTCTTTTTCTCTGTCTGCAGGTTTGGAGAAACTGAAGCTGCGGCGGCATCTTAACTGAGCACAAAATCTGAAAACAAAACGGGTTTTTAAACATTTTCCAAAGTAATTTTCATCATATTTCAGTGGCCACGAATCCTAAGAAATCACAAACACACATGAAAGCTGTTAACTTCCTGAACAGCTCTAAAATCTCTTGATGAGACCAAGTTTCTCATTTAACTCCCTGACGTTAAATGCTCAGCCCGCCACAGTTTAAACCTAAAATCAATCTTCCAATTCAAAGCTGTTTTTCTGGCTAACTGTAATCAGCAGCAGCTGTGAATGAAAATACAACAAAGATGCTCCAATGTGACTTTTTCCTCTCATGCACAGTAAATCCTGATCCCAGTGCAGCGAGCGGTGACTTGAGCTTTTTAACTGCTTTCTGTGACTAAACAAACTGAGCAGAGACAAACTCTTTTAAAACAACTGTAAAAAGCAGGGAAATACGTTTAGTGTCAGGATTAAAAGTATAACCTGAAATAAAAACAGTCATTCAGGTTTGTTGTGGGGGTGACTGTGTGCAGTAGCATGATTGGCCCCACTGAATGTGTCTAAAGGCCACTTAAAGAGTCTGTGTTAGCTTCACAGACACCTATGCATCTCTCTGTTTCAAGCTGGAGTTAGTTAAAGCTCATTTTAAAAGAAAGTGGCGTTAAATATTTTTAATCTCAGTCCTGCTGTGATTTTAATACGCAGTAAAAATCCAGATTAATGTGGAAAACATGTGTACCTGTCTGCTTCTATACAGAAATGAGTCCACTGAGTAAGTAAGTGCAAATCGTTCTGTTCTGAGACATTTTTGGAGCATCGTCACTCTTCAGTGATGCAAGTTGTCTTTTAACATTATGGAGGTAGTATTAAAGGCACATTTAGTTCTCCATACCTGGTATCTCTTCATCAGCGCTTCATTCTTCTTCCTCAGAGCTTCAATTCGCTTGTCCAGCTCTGCATCCTTCTCCTCCTTCGTCTTGAGATCCACCGTTGAAGACTGGAGTAAAGAGGAGGAGAGCAAAAGTGATAAGACCAGTTTAGCCTGAATTACTTTAATGTCTTCGCATAGTTACATAATTGTTTTGCTGTTGTTAAAGAGGATTAACGAGTCAAACATGCACATGCCAATATTAAATGCACGGCTCGAGGTGGAAGAGAAGAACTTTGCACACTTTTTAAAATCAGATATAAGACGTGAGCAAACCAACAAGAGCCTTATAAATAAAAACAAGATAACTCTTCAAAATAAGAGCCTGAAACTGTTACCAGGATGACTTTGGTCCTCCTGAAAGTTTTGAGTAAACTTCAGACGCTGCATTCAGTGTTTTACTCACCATGGCTGCCTTCGACTTTTCCTCACACACACACACAGACTGGTGGCTGACTGCCTGTTCCTCCTGTTATGAAGAGGATGAGGATGAGGAAGAACCTTCACTTTTATAAGAGCACTCCACCTAAAATCTGTTGTTTCTTCACCTCCACTTATACAGACATTACAGGGTCGTCTGTAAGGAGGAACGAAAATGATCCCTAAATTAATCAGCAACGGAGACAACGATTATCTGCAGCCCCCTCTTCCTCACTTTAAACACTGACGCAGGCAATCACAGGTGAGGTCAGAGCCAGGTGTGTCATTAAACCGTCTCAAAAGCTCCTCTAAGCGTCTTAGAGCTGCACACAGGATGTAAACATGTCACCTGAGGAACGGCAACACACACACACACACACACACACACACACACACACACACACACACACACACAGTACTGGTCTGATGCTGTGGGCTGTGTCTGGGCCGGTGCTGGGTAAGGAGAGCACAGTGAGCCATGTCTCAGCCGTTACAAAGCGCCGAGGAGCCCACGAGACGTGGAAGAATCCGCCGCAAACACGCAGACAGCGCGCAGAGAAACACCTGAACGGATGTATACACGCGCTAAAGTCACGGTCTGTTCACATTACCTGTATCGGGAGGAGTCGTAGTCACGGAAGAAACAGAAACTCACTGCTCTTCTCCAATTCCTGCGCCTCAATCCCTCCTTTCTATTCGACTTCCTGTTAGCAGCGGCTAACTTCCTTCCAAATAAAGCCCGCCCCCTGCTTCTTAAAGAGACAGTCCTCCCTGTGAGGGGCTGACAGGCTCTGCAGGTGCTGGACTTTTCCTCAGCGCCTCCACAGTGGCTTTTAAACATCACAAGGATGTGATTGAAGTGCAGACTTCCAGCTTCAATGCAGCGGGCTTTACAAAAAAATAGCATCAGCTGTTGTGGTAATTACAGACATTTTTATACACAGTCCTCCATTTGCATGATGACAGAATTATTACCATGTATAAGAAAAACAACCTGACTACATGTGACCAAGTGAGGAACACTCTCCAGGAGTATCATTCATACAGTCTGCAATCAAAAGACACCTTCATGAGTGTAAACATAGAGCTTACAACAAGGTGCAAATCTCTGGTTACACTCAACAACAGAAAACGTCTAACAGAGCCGGCACGGTGGAAGAAAAAGTCTGGAGAAGCAGAGAAATGGCTCATGGTCCAAAGCAGACCACATTATCTGTCACACATGGTCATAGGGCATGGGCATGTATGGCTGCCGAGTGAAGTAGGTCACTGGTGTTTATTGGTGACATGACTTCTGATAGCAGTCCCTGACTGCAAAGGATTTTTATGACATTAAATTATGTTACACTGTCCAATTATTTTTGAGCCTCTGAACTATATATAAAAACTGGCTGTAATTCCTAAATAGTTGATGCCCTCAACTAAAGCTGAAGGTCAGCACTTCAATCACATGTTGACTGTTTGATTTCAAATCTACAGACCCAAAAGTAGAAGGACTGTGCCAAACGATGCACCTAACTGCATGTTTTGAACTATGAGTATCAGGAATCAGCAGCCTTTATTGTCAAAATAATCATTTTGAGCAATTTTTGACCAAAAATCTTTAAAAATATGTAAAGATTTTTGAGCCATATAATCATGGTGACAGAGTCTGTTAAAGCATAGATAATAATCACTCATCTACCATCACATATGACTGCTCTGCAGACTGATCAAATATTCCTTCTGCTTTAGATGGCAGGACTCTACCATCATTTTTCTGTTTTAATAAGCTCAAAATTTAATGTACATTCTTGATCCATGTTCTACGACGGAGTATTAGGATCACATTAAGACAAAAATTTAAATTGTGCATTTTGAGAATAAAGTCCAAATTTTGAGAAAAAAGTTGAAGCACTAGTTTGAGATTTCAAGTCAAACAGCTGCTATACCCTCTAACAAATGCCTCGGGTAGATGAGTTAGTGAAACAACAACTTTAATTTCCACAATTCAACTTTATTCTCAAAATGCACAATTTATTTTTTTTCTCAGTGTGGCCCCAATACTGCTGCGTAATGTTCTCACAAAGTACAATCTCTGTATGTGTGTGACCTTTTCTTTCACTGGGATCCCAAAACACACACTGAGCCGGTGGATGTCATTCATCAGTTGTCCATGAGATGGCAGCAGCAACCAGCCAGCAGACACGAGCCGGTGGCGCAGCGGTAATCTGGCCTGAGCGCACAAAAATGTGACCTGAGAAGATTTATAGGTGGAAAATAAGTGAGGACAAAGTGCACTGCCTGCTTCAAGCATATAGGTCACTGCTCCATCCTTACAGCTCGGCTTCAAATGAAAATGTTGATCATTTACTTGTAGTTGCTCATTACTTTCACAGATTCAGATTTATCTTAATATCAGTGAGATTAAACACATAAGATATACTTTATATATCCCCCAAATGATAAATCCCTGTGTTACAGTAAATCAGATCAGTCAAATAAGATAGAACAAAACAGAATTGCTTAATAAAGTAAAAAAAAAGGAAGAGCTCAAGTGAAGTAAAATAAATGAGCAAAATAAAATGCAACAAACACAACTGTTCGGTATAGATCTAAATATAAAAACATGTATATAGGTAAACAGTGGCTCCAGGATCATGTGACATCATATACATCATGTGACACAAAAACAGCACAATAGTTATATTTTACACTTTTATTTGCATTGTTCATTTATTTTATTTTATTTTATTTATTTATAAGGGATTTGATATATATGCATTTTTACAGGAGATATAAAAAGTAGTGTTTCATTTAGCTGCTGTGGGTCCCTGTCACACAGGCTTTACTGGGATCAGTGGATAGACCGGAGCCTTTGTTAGCATCGTTAGTAACAGTTTAGGAGGTAAAGTCATTGCATCTTTGCTGATCTACATGTTTAAACTTGATGAACTGACAAAACAAGACAGGACAGATAACAGACTCACTCACTCACATTCACAGCAGCAGGCAGAGTACATTAGACAATTTAACAGCAAGCACAGAGACAACTTAATTAATGACAGCCTGTATCAGTAAATTAACTTTAAAGCTCCTGATAAAGGTGCAGCTCTTAAAGGGACGGTACACCCCAAATCTGACTTCTTCTTCCTCTGCCCTGCAGCGTTACATAAACATATAGATTCTGTTTGTTCATGCAGCCATGATGAGGGTGTGAACATTAATGCCATCCACCCTCAGCGGAGGGTGTCTCAGGGAGTCTCGGGAAAATTTGATTTTCCTTTCCTGTAATTCGACAGAATAAACTTTTTGGCTCTTTGCCCTCTAATGATTTAATGTGTTGACACAACACGAGCCTATTTATCAGTCTATTAGTGATGTAGAAGCACAGATACACTCGTGTCTGTAGACGGCCACTGCAGAAGCTCTTCTTCTCACCCAGTGCAAACATGAGAGCCATAACCCTATAATGGAAACTGCATTTTATTTTGGTGGGGGACTATTAGAAAACCATACCTACCATATATAACTCACAAGGCCCCGATGTTAGCTGCCTGCACCTTTCTTTTGGGTGGTGGATGTCGACAGTAGAAAGAACTCAGTTCCTCCATGAAGCTGCTGGATTATTTTTTTGAAGCGACACTGCTGCACAGTCTGTCAAAATTATATACACTCTTTTGTTTCAGCACCATAACGCAGGCATGCTTTTACAGCAGGAGTTTCACTCTGACTGTCGCACATAATTCACAAGGTAATGGGATCAAGCAGCTTTACAGTGACTAAGCACATTCAGAGCCCTGCAGCCTGGATGACGTGCTGTTTCTCGTTACTCTGGACAGGTGAGATAAGGCTGAGCAGGTTACGTCTCACTGGCCTTCTTCCTTTTAATGTTTCCCCCGGAGAGCGCAGGCGTGTTCATGTGCAGTTTTTTTTTATTGATTTAGAATCAAAATCATTTAATATGAGTTGCATACATTTAAAGCATCTGCCACCTCACTGGCTCTGTCTGACAAACACACACAAAGTTGACAGACTTTCCTGCTGTGGCCCAGTTTCTGTGGACGCAGTCAAAACAAACAGCTCCTCTGTTGTTAGGCAGAAGGCTGAGTGAGTAATGACCACACAGGATTTGTTAATCACCTGATAAGATCTTGCAACCAGACCGAGTGTATCTAACCGTCACTAGAACACATGCAGAGGAGACCTGCTGCCAAAGTCAGAGACAGGTGGAGGAAAACACCAGCCTGGCAGCCTCAGTTACACGACACCAGACACCAGACCCAGCAGAACCACCAGACCCAGCAGACCCAGCAGAACCAGCAGACCCAGCAGACCCAGGAGAACCAGCAGACCCATCAGACCCATCAGAACCAGCAGAACCAGCAGACCCATCAGACCCAGCAGAACCAGCAGACCCAGCAGACCCATCAGACCCAGCAGAACCAGCAGAACCAGCAGACCCAGCAGAACCAGCAGACCCAGCAGTCTTAGTGGACTGTAAGTGGGGAAACTATGAGAGTGAGACAGTGCACACAAAGAAGTCTGCAACAGCAGAAATGGTGCCACATGCATAAAAAAGCTTTTTAAAATCTTATTTAGCTGCAAAGTCACCAAAGTTTTTAAGCTTTTCGTGACGTGTGGTTCTGTGCAGGCTGTTTTTATGTTCACTGAAACTAGAGCTCATTTAGATTTCATAATAAATACATAAATAAGAGCCAGGATCGAGATGGCTGCAGAGGTGCTGCTGGGAGGACTCTGATGGTAATACAACATTAGGCTACATAAACATGTAACCTTACATAACGTAATTAGGCTGAAACATAATGCGATGTGACAAACCTGTGATGTGGCTCAATGTGATGTGGTGTAATCAAGCTTTATGTAACATGATGTCACATGACATCACATACATTAGGGAAATATATCATGTGACAAATGACATAATCTAAGGCAATGGTGACTTTATAATAACAATCATTAAACCTGTTTACTAATAATTGTTTTATAAACCATTTATGAGCATCGTGATTATTGTAAATGTTTAATAAAGACTGTGCAGCTGATCTGCAAACATTCATAAAGGTGGTCTTGAATGGAATAAGCAGGCAGGCTGTGTGAATCACAAGCTCTTCAGTTTTATGTTCTCCGGTTTTGACCCTATTTCTGCAGCTCCTTGGCAGCTTTAGTCTCCAAACATACTGGGTTGAAAGACTCTGGTTAAACTTGGAAGTGCTGCAACACTAAAGGAAACCGTGTGGCAGTATTTGATGCCAAAAACACGGCTGTTATAAGGTCCAAACCGGCCCCGCTGCGTGGCTTTATAAAGGGTTAGCCCTCCCAGAGGGAGCATCATTTTCAGCTTTTTACTGTATTTATTTTGCTCCATGAATCATTGTGCTGCAAGTCATTAGGAAAGAGTCACATCATGAGAAACGTTTTGTCCAAATTTCTGATTTCATCATCATCATCATCATCACCTTCACAGCTTTCTTTCTGACAAACACCTGTGGCCTGCCGTACCACCCTGAAGAAAGACGGGAGCCGTACGGATTTATGGCAGTAATGCCTCGTCGTGCCTTCAGCTGAATGACTGCATGTACTGCTGAAATCTTCTGCTTAGCGAATGTGTTGTTCATCAGATGCTAACGTTTTCAAAATACTCTTCTTCTTTACATTAAACAGAAGGGAAATGTGGAGGTGTGTTTTCAGGTTATTATGCCATAGCTTTACTGAGATCATGTTGGGTTGTATGTTTTACAACACTGATACCCTGAGAATGAGGACGGGCTCGCTCATTATCTTTATTACAAAATTCAATTCAATACAGTTTTATTCATATAGCACCAAATTCAACAAACAGCCACCTCAGGGTGCTTTAAACTGTAAGGTAAAGACCCTCCAATAATACAGAGAAAACCCAGCAGTCAGAACGACCCCCTATGAGCAGCACTTGGTGACAGTGGGAAGGAAAAACTCCTTTAACAGGAAGAAACCTCCATCAGAACCAGAACCAGGGAGGGGGGGTCAAAACAAGAATAATATTTGGTATCATAACAAATATAATAATATAATAATAATGTTCTGAGTGCTGATGTCATCAACAACATAAATTCTATCATTGCAAACAGCATAATGAGTATTTTACAGTTATTCACTCAGCATTTATTAGCTGCGGTATTTTCACTAAAGCTTTGATGATGAAACAGGTCCATGTGAGTGTAAAAAGTCCCGGAGCTCCTTCTGTGAAGCGACGGCGCTGTGCAGAGACGTGGATCTGCTTTCACTGTGAGCCTGGATGAGGGGGGGGGAGGGGGGGTGTCAGCGATGAGCTCATTGTTGTGAGAGCCAAACAGCAGCCTCCCCCCGGGATAACATGAGATCCCTGGAGGCTGCGATCACGGACAGAGGAAAGTGACGACGGCTCCTCTTGTTGATATAAACAACCTGCATGCGGACGTTCACGTCAGTGACTCGAGCAGAGGGTACAGCTGAAGTTTGTTTGGGAGAAGCCGTTAACTTCTCTGGGAAAACCCCTGCAGTTTTTCTCAGAACGATGAGCGCTCAACTCAACGTTTGTCCTGCGCTCTTTCCACTAAAATCCCCCAAGAAAAAGACCCCAAAGTCATACGAGAGGGTTTTAATATCCCAAATTAGTCCAACACTGGTTCTCCAGGTTAATCAGTTTGATCATCCTAATAATAATAATAATAATAATAATACTAACGATGATAACCCTAAAAAAATGTATTGATATAATAAGAGTGTTTTTGACAGACAGACAGGAGCAGGGACCTGAAATCAAAGCCAGACATTTTAAACTAAACAAGATAAAGTTAAAGTTATATTTTCCACAGAAATGCAAAACGCAGATTGGCAAAAAGTTACCGAAACAACAATAAAAGCAACACAGCAATTAAATTTAAACAAATAACAAGAAAAAACCTGAAAAATGATGCACGACCTGGTGAAAATGATCTTAAACTAATAGTTTGTCAAATTATTATTTGACTAGGCAGAGGTCAGAGGTCTCTGTAGGGTCTGAGCTGTGGTAATGATTCAGAATACTGTAAGTATTTTATACTTTACCATCAGAGCTGAATTAGAGTCAGAGGGAGCAAAAACAGCTTGTTTTGAACAGAAGGGCTGCACCGGATCAGCACAGATTATTTTGAACTGTGTCTCATGCAAAGCTATTCTAGCACAGAATAAGAATAAAAGTAAGTAAAATGAGTGCTTAGTGTGAGAAATAAAGGCTTATTTATTGGATCCAATCACCACTGAAAGCTCGTCTCACTGAAATGCAAAGTCTGAGGTTCATCTTCAAAGCGGTGAGAGCTGCTGCAGGCCTTCACACACACACACACACACACACACACACACACCTGGTCATCAACATCAGTCAGTTTCAAGGATACACCAGAGTTCATCAGATGAGCTGCGTGAAGCCCACAGGTCTGATAGAGCCGTGTTATCTGATCATGTTCCACAGAGATCCATCTGATATCAGGGTGTTTGTGCTGCTCTGTGTTTAGGTGCACTTCTTAAACAATACACAACCACTCTTCCTGGGTAAGATGGAGTCATGGTGGTGCAGGTGTCCGATTCCACAGTCAAAACAAACCCCAGATTTGAACATTGCCACATACGGCTGTGGGCTTGATACACCACGATCTCTCTCTCCCTCCAGTTCTCCTCCTTAGAGAGCTCAGATCAGCTGATAAACGCTCTTTCCACACTGAGAAGCAGTTTAGAGATGCTGACCTCGCTCTCTGACACCACGGCCAGGCAGCCATCTTTAGACAGGTTCTTTGAGTCTGTTTGTTTTCTTTGTCTCTGTGGCGACAGCTTGATTTATTAATCATCTGATAGTGTGTTCACTGCAGGCAGAGATGTCATATAAGGAGCACTTAAAGACTCTTTAAAGATGTAAAGATGGTGGCTGTCCCCGTAGGAGTCAGCCCCAGTACAGGTACTTTATCAGCCAATCAGGTTGCTCTGATGCACGTGTACAGTGGAAGTTAACCAGCGTGTCAGGTGTGTGGGGATGATCTCAGCATGTTGGAGTTTGCTGTTAATGAAGCCCTGACGTTGCCAAAGTCCCCAAAGTGAATGTTTTTATCGGCTTTGTCTGGTGACTCGGTACATGTGGCTTTGCAACCTGTTCTCACCCCACAGCATCAATTAGGACCGCTTTGCCAAAATCACTGGCGTGGCTAATTTACACACAGGGTGTCCACTGGTGTGTGTAACCCTGATGATGACCTAAGCAAGAGCGACTGTCGCTTCATCAGGTGCTCCTGGTGGTTCCTCCAAGATTGAGCCACTCCATATCAAATCTGCCCCTTCACGGCTCCTTTAAATCAGACCTTATTTATTTAAAATTCATTTATTTTAATGGCTTGATGGCTTTCTCATTACTGTATTTAACGGTCTACTGTGTGTGTTGTGTCTGTTTTCCTTTTGTAACCATGTTTCCCTGACAGTTGTCGACATCGATGCTTTATTAATAAACTCGAGCGGCCACGAGCCGGACATCCCAACTCCTGCTCCAGCGGACGGGATCCAGATGAAGGGAATCTGACCTTCTGCACACACATTAACACAGCGAACAGCAACAATCAGCCTTGATTTCTGACCTGAAAACCATGCAGGAGCATTTATCTGTCATTCATATGTCACAGTGTTGTGATTATTTCCAGGTTTACGTGAAAACATGAAAGATTTTTGATGCCTTTTGCTGAATTTAAGCCTCTTTAAATGACCCCAAATGTTCCCGTCCTTGTGTTCTGCCCTGTTGCTTCAGGAGAAATAAATCCATGTGTGAACAGATGTGATGTGCTGCAGATGCACATTCCTCCACTCTGTGCTGATTTAACTTATCATAACAGGGATCTGGTTGGCTGACACACACGCGCACACACGCACGTGGACGCACGCGCGCGCACACACCGGGTCCATCTGTCCGGCTCTGTTTGAGGGGAAATGATGAGGTAATGCTGCTGACCCCTCCGCTCTCCCGTTTCATAAACCTGTCAGATTTCTCAGATTTCTTCCTGATTTCTCTTTGTATTGTTTTCTTTGTTTCCTGCTGTGATCTCTGTAAACTCACACCATCAGATGATGCTGCTCAGGGCTCAGGGTTGAGTCTGTAAGGAAGCTTCTCCTCTATCAAAGCGAGTAAAGTAAAAAGAGGCCGTGTAGTTTGACACCTGTTATTCGCTCTTACACGTTTATTCTGTAAGTTTGCAGATTTGAGATTTGCATTATCTAGCGAAGCTGCAGGATTTTACTCTCCTCCAGCTCAGAGCACGTCTGCAGATCTTACCGCTCGGCTTTCTTTGACATTCAGCGTTTCAGACTCGATGACGCCCACCTGTTCCTGCAGCCGTGGACGGCAGAGGCTGCTGCTGCTGCCAGGCTGTGCTTGTCTAAACTGAACCTTTGAACAGACTGCTTTAACCCTGCAGAGCAGTCTGAAGGAGCTTTGTGAAACCAGCTGGAAGCACAACACTGCTCTACACTGCTGGGTCATTTTAACCTTTTATTAATCAGATATTAAAATTTCAAGTTTTCTACTACAACACCAAACCGAAGAAGGAAAAACAATCTCAGGTTTGAAGAGTCACAGACTCAGTTTGAAACTGATTTTTGTAACTCACTGTACAACACCTGACCGGCGTGCATTAAGTGATCTGTGTCCTCGAAACATCAGCTGACATCTTTGCAGCACCGGCAGCCACAGGTTTGAACCCAGGTTCTTCTTACTGTGCTAACCTCTGCACAACCACGCTGTCGATACGCACAACACATACAGACTGAAACGTGTCAAAATGTATCAGATGCTGTTTGCTTAACTTTAATAATGAGCAAACCTTCGAATCAAAGATTACATTTTTAACCATAAGGTCAATGCCTGTTGGGCTTTTTACCTCAGAAATTGGATGGTGGAGCATTAAGGTGGAAATACTCAGGAAAACAGGTGATCTCATGAAGCAGAGCCACTGTCGCTACCTGAAGTATAACACAATGGTGCAGCACGTTCACAGATACACAACAGTGGCAGTACAGATTGCAAGCTTTACTGCAGTGTTACTACAGTTTTATTACACACATTGCTGCCACCGTGAATTGGTTGGTGTGGCTAGCGTGACTTTCCGAGTGGACGGTCTGACTTGAGGGGACATTCCAGCTAAAAATTCTGACTGGGAACTTGAGATTTCTGACTTCCCACTTCAAGAGGAACACAGCATAAATTTAATATATAAATAAACTGACTTGACGTGAGTAACGAGTCTGTTTATGTAGCTCGTACCTGTAGGGCCAGAGCAGGACATTTACTCCATCAGTTAAGTACACCCTCACTGCTCCCATAGGATTTAAGAGGGTAAGTTGTAGCCAGGTGCTGCTAATCAAATGCACTGAATTAGCTGAGTGTCTCAGACGCTACAGGCCTCAGTTAGCATGTTAAAGGTCAAAGTTCACAACAGCACAATTAGAAAAAGACTGAACAATATGACTTGCTTGGAAGGAGAAAGCCTCTTCTCACTAAAAAGAAGATGGCAGCAACAGTGGAGGTGTTTGGTTAATGCACAGCACCACCTGTCACCACCTGTCAGCACGGTGGCGGAGGCGGGATGGTTTGGGCTTGTTCTGCAGCCACAGGACCCGAGCACCCTGCAGCGTCTGAGTCGATCGTGAACTCCTCTGTGTGCCAAAGTATTGGCAGCTGTCATGCAACAGGACAATGATCCTGAGCACACACACTCTACAAGCTACTGGATCATTGGTTTTTCTCACGAGTGCATACGTCAAGGGTCAAATATGAGATTAAATAAACTCAGGTCCATCACGAGGACCAGACTAAAGGTGAGAGAAAGGGCAGAGCTGTTTGGGCCGTGACAGCAGAGCTTCATTTTATCTCTGGCTGCAAACACCCAGCACAAAGCTTCTTTATCACGCCATCAGCACTCAGCTAGCATTACAACGCACATCTGATAACAGCCAGCTTTGGGCTCCCCCTGCACATTCAGATAGCTTCACATTTACCTGTTGACAGGCAGCTTTCTGCAGCTCAGCTGATGACAGAGAGAGCCACTGCTTCTCCCACTGTTGCTGCCTGTTTAGAGGATGCTTGTCACAGCAATGGGAGCTCATTTGTTAAAGCAGGAGCAGGAGATAAACAACAGTTTGAACAGTGACTGTGGCATAAAAAGGAAGTGAACAAATGGACACATTATGGTGGTTTAAAGCATTGTTGAGCCGGCCTCTCCTATAAAAACTCATTCTGACCCGTGGCTGGTACCAAAACTGTCACAGGAGACGACAGACTTGAGCTTCTATTTCTTCTCATAAAAAGTAAAACACACTTTGAATCTCAGACCACTTCACAGCACGAGTGTGTCCCACACAAACACACCTTTAGTTTGGTGCAGGGAGGAAGGGCGCAGGGGTGACAAAGGAAACAGGAAAAGCTGAAAGAAATCAGGAAAGCGACTTCAGAGAGTCTGATCACTGCTTTGTCTTCTGTCCAGACATGTAGAGATAACCGGCCCTGTTAGTGACTGTACCCACACAGTACCCCTGCTGCTGCTGCTGCTGCTGATGATGATGATTTTTTTGACTTTTTCTCTGCATGATGTCAATAACAGGCTGACATTTTTTATTTTTTTTTTTTTTAGAAATGTACCATAATATTTATTATCATTGCCAAAACATTTAAGTTGCACTCTCGGCTCCCGGCAGGGTGACCTTTGCAAACATTATCAGTCAGAATAATAAATATCAGCCACATGATTATTTCTCCATTAAGATTAAAACTTTAGACTTCAGTTAATATGTAATTGTTCATAATGCACAGAGTGTAATTTCCATGATTACCTCTGAGTTATGACATCCTTTAAATGTTGCACCCCAGCCTGAAACCAGCCCTGGATGCAGGGAAGAGGAGGAGTGGGATGAAGGGGTGGAGGGGTGAGGGGTAAAATGATGATGTCATTGTAACAGCCCAAACACTGGCTCAGCTTTCAGCTGTGGGGACAAAAGCTGAGGCCTTCTGCTTTGGTTACTGCAGGACAAACAGCAGCTTCACACACACACACACACACACACACACACACACACACACACACACACACACACACACACACACACACACACACACGATGGGGAGTCCTCTGACCTGTCAGGAGGCTCCTGTAACCTCGCACCGTGTTACCAGCTGTAGAACCACCAAAGAGAAAGAAGGACGTTTGTGCAGCTACAACCAGACAAACTCTTTCACATCCAGCTAAAGAGTAACAGAAAGATTTCCTTGATTAAAATGAAAAATACAAAGCACATTTACATAATAAAATGATCAGATTTAACCTGAGCTCTTCACCTTTGGCTCGTTCAGTCAGCCATGCAAACAACCTGCTGCATCACCAGGTAACCCTCAGATCAAACTTAATCCGACCACCTCCTGAAACAGCAGCTGAGGTTTTTCAGTTGAACTAAAGAGCGAGATGAGACTCGAGGTGGTAGATCTCATTTACATGCTTATCACAGCCTCAGAGGTATAGATTACCTGTCAGAGAGAGGGAAGCGAGTGTGAGCACACCTGATCTGGCACCGTTGTATCGTCTCTCTGTTGCACGACTGCCCTCGGGTTACAGCGAATAACACCCTCAACACAGAGACGAGCTTTGCAGGATAGAAAACAAGGTTGGTGATGCAAGCTGGAACCAAAAACCTGGCAGGTGACTCGATCACAGGTGGCATCAGCAGGTGTTTGGGGAGCCCGGAGGCTGGCCTGAGATCTGCAGTTTGTACTTGTTCTCCTGCTGCAGGAATCTGCAGATTTTAACCAGCCTGCAAGTATGTGATGAATCAGAAAGGTCGTGTTTAGGTATCAGAGGCTGGAAATCAAGAGTGCCATAATAAAAAAGAGCATATCCTTCAATTTGTATCCAAGCTGTTAAAGGAATATTGCACTGTTTTTACTTTATTTTAAGGTTTAGTATCGGGAGACAGTCTGTGCTTAACCAGACATTAAAAAAAAGAAAGAAATTTGGTAAAATGTTAATTTTACTGTTAGATTTTGAAGTTTTGCTGATGTAACCTCTTTGCAGTTAAATGTTTTTATTGAAATGAAAAGAAGAGGCCACAGGTGTGCACAGGTGCAGACACGTTTCCAAGCATATGAGTGGATAAAAATAGGAACCCTGTACCTAATTTTGCACCTTCTTGAAAAGGTCCATGTTTGTGCTGCTGCATTAAGGTACAAACTCTTCACCACAGGTTCAAGTCTGACTTATGGCAGCAGTACCTTAGAGGATACTGTGCAGTGACAGGCTGTTGTTTTATTAAATGTACAACAGTGTACTTCACCAGCAAACAGCAGACAGATCAGCCTGCCAGCATTCAGCAGCTAAAGAGGCTGATATCAGCCTGAGGAGCTGGTAGAGACAAACACAACTGCAAATTTATGGTCATGTGTCCTCCAACTGCTGGATGTTTAAATACTCCCTCAATCAGCTTATCTTACTGCCTGCAGAAGTAACCACACAGGTGACTTCACAGGTGACCAATACCCTACAGGTAACCAACAAACTCAGTGTTTACATTTGATCACAGCATGAAAATCCTGATTATTAGAGGCCAGAGGAGGTTTCACAATGAAAACAAAAAGTGTTTAAACTTCTACAAGAAGAGTCTGAGACACTGAACAGCATCTGACCAAGCTGGGACAGGCTCCAGCCCCCTCACGACCCTGAACTGGATAAGCTGTCAGGAAGATGGATGGATGGATGGATGGATGGATGGATGGATGGATGGATGGATGGAATATATTGTCTTGATCAGGGGTTTATTTCCAAAAGTGGTCAAACCTGTGCAGTCATGTGAATGATGCAATGCTCCTGAGAAGAAGAGCAGAAGATGACAGAAGAAGAACAACCAGGGAGACAAAGTTGCAGGAAATTTACCTTCTGTGTTAATCAAGCATTTTCAGACTGTTTTGACAAACATTTGATAGCTTATTATATTTAAAATAATTCATGGCATTCATAACAAAATGAGTAACAGATGCAGCCTGATGGTCTTGACTCAAATTAGCATTCATTATCTTGCCTCTCCAAGCTAACTGTTGACCACATGTCATCCAAAGTCTGCTTGTGTCAAAGCTGGCAGAGGATGTTCGCCCGGGCATGTACCTGACGGGAGACCCACCCCTTCCCTGACAAACAAAGGGGGTGTGCTGCTGGAGGGGGTTCAAGCTGCCACTTCCTGCCGATTAAACAACCTCCAACCCCGCTGCTCAGCTGAGCTACCCCCCCTTCTCATACCCTGCAGCTGAGGGGTGCTCCTAAAAATCAATGATCTGAAGGTCAGGGGTCAGGATGACTGGAGTTTCTGATGTCATTTAGCATGCTAATGTTATGCAGGGCTCTCAGATTGGGGTTCGAAAGCTTGAACACTTAGGCTGCTGTTGTGACTCACAACCATACTGCAGGCTTCTGTCACTGCATGAAATATCAGCACTATCACGTGAGTCCAGCAGCCTGAGAATCAAGCTGTGACGTGTCACCGTGAGATTAAAGAACGAGCAGAAATAAAGAAGGAATAATAACCTTCAAGTGGCCGAGTACATGCGCTCCTGTCATGTTTTTATTTGGATGAGTGCTTCGGTCTATTCCTGCAACTTTTCATAGTTTTTTATAGGAATCGGCACTACAAGGATAGTTTCCACTTCTGATCACCACACTGTCATGTTTTTCAGTGAGCCACGGCTGATGGAGCAGATTCAGAGGTACCCTGAAGTGTGTGCAGGTTTAACACACGAGTAACCAGATCAGACAGGTGGGCCACGGACAAACTCGCTGCTTCCAGGGATATGTGAGGAATGTTTGGAGCCCTTTTCCCCAAATACTCCCTCTCCCTCCTGCTGATCTCTGTGCCGATGAACAGTTGGTGGCTTTCAGAAGCAGGTGCAGCTCCAGGCAGCACAGCTCTTCCAAACCAGCCAAGTATGGCTGAAGATTTGGTGGAAAAGGGATGCCAAATTTTGGCATTTAAAAAGAAATCATAGAAAACTGTAATTAATGATATTTGAGACGTCTGCCAGGAAGAAGGAAGCACTGTGGGTATGATGGACACAAGTTTCCAGTGTTTAGATTTGGGAACTTCCACTGACTTCCACTTTACTGAAGCCTTCAGTACAGTAGGTCAGCATGCATTTTGGAGACGCTCCAGATCCAGAGCAAATAAGGTCAAATTTACTGCCAACAGTGCCGAGCATTTTGCAGAGTCAGCAAAAACAAAAAGCCACAGACACATCCCTGAAGCTCCTGGATCTAAATTCGGATCAGTCTGCCGAATAACGCAGCAAACAGAATTCCCACGGCTGTGACCTCAGTGCAGAGGAGAGCCTTATTCTTCTTTGCATGAAATCACATGCAGCCTGAAATCACCACAGTCAGAAGTGCTAACGTTTCGGTCACACACTGATTATGCAATGAATGTGCTACTAACAGTGTTACTGTATGCTGAAGGCTGACTCAGCTCCACTCCAAACAGGAAGGCTGCTTGTTTGTTTACAGCTGCTGAGGATGTGTGAAAAAGAGAAGGAAATTAGAGGAAAAGCGGCTGGGGGGTTGTGAGGGAAAGGATGTGTGTGTGTCTGTGTCTGTGTCTGTGTGTGGGTGGGTGGGTGGGGGATGCTTTGTTGATCTCTCTGCAGGGCTGTGACGTGAAAAAAGTTAAAGATACGGGGTGAAAGAAGAGGAAACAGCGGACAAGAAGGGCTTCATGTGAGGGAGGTTTGATGTGTGAGGTAACAAAGATGGAGATGTGCTGCAGAGAATTTAAAATAGAAAGAAAATGTGTGTGTGTGTGTGTGTGTGTGAGTGTGTGTGTGTGTGTGTGAGTGTGTGTGTGTGTGTGTGTGTGTGTGTGTGTGTGTGTGTGTGTGTGTGTGAGAGAGAGAGAGAGAGAGAGAGAGAAGGGAGGCAGAGGGGGCAGTAAAACACAGCAGCATCCTGTCGGGGAGCATGTCAGCACTTGTTGTGCAGGAGGAGAGAGGGAGGGGCAGGAAGTCAAACTCACCAGCCATCAAAATAAAAGCCACAATAAGAACAATGCAAATACACTAGAGTGATGCAAATGGGAAAGAAAGTACAGGTGACTCAGTGTGCACATCAGGTGAGCTCAGGTGTGGAGGTTTCCATGGTATTTATTTACTTTGGCTTCACTGTGTTTTTACACAGGCTCGTTTTTGGAGTATTAGTGGTGTTTGTTGGGGGCAGGATATGTAAGTTCAGAACAGGTATTATAATAAATATTTGTGTTTTAATTTTTATGTCAGTTAACAAGAATGAACTAAAATGAATTTAATTTTTTGAGTCTATTCATAGTTAACTCAGAGACATTTTAAAACAGAGACATGGCTCTCAAAATTCCCTGGACTGAAATGGGAAAATCAGCAAAGATGGGGAAAAGCTTTTTAAAACCCTTGTTTACTTTACTCATAAGGAGTTTGACTGGTGATTGTATAACAGTGGAAAATTAAAGTCAGGTCAGATGATCCCTCACTCAGATCCATTATGTTTCAGGGAAGGCGTGTTTTTGGAGGCGGTAATCAGAATGATCCCCTAAAGGGAGCAGCCGAAAGGTTTATTTACTGAACGCGTTTTCGGGTTTTATTGTGAAAGTTAGACCGGATGTTTGATGTCTGGGTCTGGCTTGACCATGCGCTTAAAAACCGAGGCGGACGCCGAGTCGGAAAAAACCCGGACAGCCAGCCGCCCCGGCAGCACGCAGCCCGCTGCACCTCATCGGCATCAGTGTTAGTGTTTTGATGACGTAACCTGAGACAGAAACAGACAAATTTTCACCGAGACGCTTCACATCGGAACACCTGAGATGGAGTGACGCGGCTTTCTCCGGGCGGACTTTAAATATCTCCGAGCCTCCTCCCGGCCGCATCCACGGCTTCTTTTCGGCAGCTTTGATTCCGTCACATGGACACCTGTTACCGTCAGATTCACACCTGCACGCAGCGTCGCCGCGGACCTTCCGATAACCGCCACCAAGTAAGAACCCTTCACTTCAGATTTCTGTCTGCAGAAGTTTGCAGCGCAGAGTTGCATCATCTGCCCAGCTGTCAGGAAAAGCGCTGAGCCTCAAACTTCACCCGAACCGCCGCGTTTACTTCCAGCTCCTCTCCGTTTATACTCGTACAAACGCGCTCCCACACGGAGCGGTTACACGCCAGGTCGCGCGTTGAGTTCCACCGGCCGGCAGCCCGTTTTCGCGTTTCTCCGACCGAGACAAGCCCCGACATGTCGGAGGACGCAGCGCTGACGGCGGAGCGGTAAAAACAGAAACATAAGCTCGTCTTGTTTCGCCGCGGACCGGACGAGCGTCCTAAAAAGGCGCAGCGCCGGTTTTTGGCCGCTCGTGGATTTTATCTTAATTTATAAATGTTGACTTTATAATCAATAAAGACTTTAAAATAATCAAAACCGGACGCGTTGGTGCTGCAATAATATTAAACGAACGATTTTTGTCGATTATGTTCGCTCGTCGCTTTCTGCTCGATGAGCGAACATCGCGAGCGCGCTGCATCGGGCACGGATTTGTTTACAAACACAGGTCTCGTGCTCCGAAAGCGGAGTCGCTGCTGCCTCCTGGCGGCCAACAGGAGGACAGCAGCTAAAATTAGAGCTGCGGGTTTATTTTAATCTTTTCCACTCGGCTGCCTCTGTGCTTCAGAAATAAAATACAGTTTTTTCCCTGTTATTTTAAGTGTTTCATTATATGACATATTTTTAGTTTTTATAATAGATTAATTTAAACCCTTTCTTGTATATTTGTGCATATTATTTACCAATATTATTTTAGTTAAACTAAGTAAAAAAAAAAAAAAACAACTAAAACATCTTTGTCAAAGAAAAGGGCAAAGTTACACTTTTAAAAACAAACTAACAAACTGAAACAATTTTGTGTATTTTTGTGTAATTTTGTGTATTTTTGCGTATTTATTAAAATATGTAAGATAATATAAATCATATATAGGAGATGTCTTAAAGCTTGGGTATATATTTCTACTGAGACTGGAATGTGTGTTAAATGTATTCTTAACTTAAATCATACTCTCTGATGAATACCAGCCGTATTATAATAACAAAAACCAAAACGAGCACTGAAACCAATAAAAACTGAACTCAAACACAACATTTTGAAACCGTAAAAACTCAACTAAATTGAAAATAAACACAAAACTGTAATACCGCTGTCTTCCCTATTTAGGCTCCCACTGAGATGGCCCGAGCACAGACCGTTCAGAGCGCCGGAGAGACCCCTGCAGGAGGAAACTCCTCTCTTCCGTGCCACAACACCTGCCGCGTGGAGCTGCCTTGCCCCCTCCACACCTGGCCCGGGATGCTCACCAGTACCACCACCAGCACCAGCACCAGCACCTCCTTGTCCTCCTCTGGGACTGGCACCGGTGCCATACACATCCACCATCATCACCATCACCATCATCACCTGCAGCCCGTGCAGGCTCTCTATCTGTCGTACCCGCTGCCGTACTCCCACCCAGAGGACCAGGGCGAGCCCCGTAATCACCAGCAGTTACCTGCGGCGTCCCCATCGTCTCCTGGTGGGAGGCTCTCAGGAGAGCAGTCAGGTAATATTTACATAGTATTACACAAAGTGAGTTGTAGCATGGTGTAATATTAAAACTACATGAGGTAGTTAAGGGGTCAATGTAACACTGGGTCTGAGCAGGGTGTTAATCATTAGGCCTTTCAGGCACAGCTGGGGCGAGTCCAGCAGAGTGAATGTGGGACAGAGAGTATGTTTGTGTGAGGCACATGCTGACAGGGATTTAACACAAACACGTGACGTGAATAGGAGGAAACTAAACTTTGACTCATGCAGGACTCTTTTTACCTTTTTTTATTCCACTGGCCTTCAGTCTACTAATAAATTAGATTTCATCCATCACCTGGTACACAGTTTCATCCAGGTATGAGTTTCCCAGTTTGTATTAGGGTCTTACTACTGAAAGGGCTTTGCTTATTATTGTTGTTATTATTGTTATTATTATTATTATTATTATTATTATTATTATGCTAACTAATTTCATTTTTGAGGGTCTAAACGTGTTCAGACTCTCATAAGAAATGATGAAACTGTGTGTATTTCATGGGTCTTGTGTGCTGTAGCACCCCACACAAAGCCTGAGCACTGGAGCCCCTCCTCTGCATGTGTGTAAAACCCCCACATGCCCAAAAAAAGCCCCTTCAAACTGTTTTCTGTACCCAACAGGAAGTCTGCCATTTTGGCACCACTTTAACAAACCTCTTCTTGCAGAGATTCAGACTCATCCACTCTGGCCGTGTTAAACTGTTTAAATGAAGCTTTGGGTGGAGGGCCTGTCTGTGGTGCGGTTTGATGACTTTAAGTTGTGTTAATTCACAGATAAAAATCTCTGTCTTGGACTTTTGAGTTCGTAAACTTTAGCCAATCAAAATGTCAGAAACTGTCTCAGAATGTGACGCCTGGTCAGGTGAGCCGCAGCAGACCTGATTCAAAGCCACTGCTGAACGAAACAAGCTGCAGTGTACACAATGAGCAGGAGTGGTTACGATCAGATGCGACTCAGCCACGGTCGCACACAAGCGTTTGCCGTGCAGACCCCCACCCTAAAGCGGGAGAGCGTCGGTTCGTTACGTGTTTACTGCAGCCGGGGCTTTATTTACTGGACAGGAGTTTGTTTGGGCAGCGCTGATGAGTGGGCACAGGTGGAGGGTGGAGATGTGCTACAGCTGTCGCAGGGATAAACATGCGGTCCCTCTTTAGCACAGTGACCTTGTAGCCGAGCAGGCCTTTATGCTGGAGGAAGTCCCCCAAACTGCTCAGACCAGTTCCTGAGTTTATGGTGTGAGGTGGGATTCATTTCAGGGGACATTAGAGGAGCTTCTACTTTGTAATATCAGGATAAAGCGCCCTGAAAGCTCATTGTGCTGCTGTCACTCTGGATGTCTGCGAGTTGTTGATTTGTGCCTGCAGCTGTTTAAGTTTGCTGGAGACATTTCCCTCAGCTCCAGAAAGAGTCACCTCTGCAGGTGTTTACTGCATGGATCAGGTGAAGTAAGCCTAAACTTGGCTCTGGGGCCACAGTGTTGTGACAGAGCTGCAGCAGTGTAAACAAATATCTTAGCATCCCCTCCTCCTCCTCCTCCTCCTCCTCCTCCTCCTCCTCCTCCTCCTCCTCTCTCAGCTGTAGGTCAGCTGTGCATGCAGGCATGTTCAGACATGTCCCCGCCTGCAATAAAGAAACAATCTGCAGCACTTCCTCCTCAAAAGAGCTTCAGCCCAGCAGCACAGAGTCAAATTAGCCTGTCAGTGTGTCACCAGCAGGAAACGAGGCCAAAGAGTCTAAACTGCAGGGATTTATTCAGTCAGCTATTTTTTATTTAAACAGCCAGCTTTAGAAAAGTCAGTTCATCAGATTAAAGGTTTGCTAAGCAGGCTTATCAGTCAATCACTAAGTCAGTTAATGGCCAAGTGGATTTGTAATTCAGTGAGTGGGTAAGTTGATTATTCAGTTATCGACACTGAAACCGAGTTAATCAATTAGTCAGGAAGCTGTCAGTTATTTCATAAATCAGAGAGTCAGACTGTTTTCACACAAGAACTTTGGATGCTTCCCGGAGGATCGGGCAGGACACGTTCTGGTTTTCCTCTACAGCAGGAAGTAGTCCACAGGAAGTACTCTGTGTGGTTTGGGTGAGGGCGACACTGGAGAGCAGCTATTCACACAATCAAACATTTTCTTAGCAGGAAGCTGACGGGTTAACGAGCGGCTAAAGTGTCAGATATTTATGCTCTCACGCGCTCTCGTTCAGGTGATGCTTCGGAAAGTTTGTGGCTGTGGTGCTCACCCATCAGTCGGTTAATTGGTTCAAAGCGCCCAGCCTGCCATCGAGATAAGATGATGTTCACTGCTCCTTCTGCTGTTACGTCATTCGCGGGTTCATTTGCACTGCATTTGCTTAGTCAGTCGGTTGGTTATCTGCTTATTAGAGTTATTTGTTAAGGGAACAATGTGGGAGCACAGCTAATGTTTCAGAGCTTCCAGCACAGTCAGCAGAAATTTAACCTATTTGATAACCAGCCAGCATGTTCCCTCTTTGGCTCTTCTCTGAGACTGCTTACAGGTACCAAAAACCACTCCACCTGTTTCTGTTCATCTGCAAATATCTGTTTATTCTAAGGGTGCATACGGGTATTATAAGAGTGTTATAAGAGTGTTATAAGGGTGTTCTGGAACAGTGACAGATATCCAAGATATCGTATCGCGGCGGCCTCGCCCCCTGGTGTGATGTGTGGGTTCCTGTTAATATTAGTCTGAGATGATCGTGTTTAAGGATCGTTAAAAGTATTTTTGGTCGTCGCCTCTAAAGAAGAGCCGAGGTGTGAGGAGAGCAGAGGGGTTTGGAGGATTGTTTATAATATTAGTGAAATATCAGCACAGCTAAAGTTGGAGTTATCAGCTTCCTGCCCTCCCTGTCGGCGCAGCTTCAGATTTAGTCTGCTGTGATTTTTAATGCCCCCCCCCCCCCCCCCCCCCCCCACACACACACACACACACACACACACACACCTCACCCCCCACCTCACCCAGCCCTTCTGTCTCTACTGGATCCCATATTTAACTGGTCAAGGGGTCTCTCTGTCACCTTGTCAGCCCATCAGCCTATCAAACGGACAAGTTCATGCCAAGGCCCGCCCCTTTCCTCTAGGTCACCCAATCACAGCTCGCCTCCCCGCTGTGTCTTCCAATCGCGTGCTGATGTCTCCAGGAGTGCTGCCTCAGAGTTACCTTGGCAACAAGCCAGGGTTTTCCTGTTTGTGTTTTTTTCTCCTCCCTGCTGCTTTTTCTTTTCTCTCTTCCTCTTTCTCTGTCTCTCTGTCGCTGTCTCACTCCGCCTCTCTGTCTAGTCACCTGCATCTTTACAGGATCAGTTGTAATCCTCCTAGCAAAGCGGATGCTGCGGTTGCCAGGGGCGCCGCTGGCGCTCGGGCGTCGTGCTGGAGACGGGGGTCGTTTCACAGTATATAAAAAAGCTGTGATTGGATGAAATAGAAAACAGGTCGGGGAGCCAAAGGTGTGCCGTAGTGAGGTCAGAGAGGGCACCTGCTCAGCTTAAAGAGAAGAGTTAATCAGAAACTGAAATCTAATGTGGAAACGAGCACATTAATTAGTTCCTGTGTATCAGAATTAAAGCACCGGGGCAGTTAATGATGCTTTGCCCACACTATGAAACAGGGTTTAAGAAAACGCCAAGAAAAAAAAGAAGATACGTGAGGAAGTAAAGATGTACATAAACTTTCTTACAGTCCTAATATCTCAGACACATTTAGGTTTGTTTATCATCGAGCAGACAGAAGGCTCAGGTATCTGCTCAGCCAAAAACACACAACCAAACCCCAAAAAACGGCCTGTAAACACACAACAAACACACAAACCCTCTCCATACCAGACTTATTAAGCAGATTAAGAGATTACTCTCCCAAGTTCATGAAGAGGAAGATAAGTCACCGTCACCCCATCAGGCTCCCTAAGAAATCTGTGCGTTTGTAGTTCCTGTGTGAGAAAACCAAACAGCTATTTTCACCATGATTTACTCCTCAGTCACTTTTCCCACTCAGATCCAAACATTTTAAACATGTATGTCATATTTAATCTGCAGAGGGTCTGTTACTGTGTGTGCACATCCCCTCTGACTTAACCTGTCTGCACAAGTGTGTAAGGAGGCCATTAATCTATGCTGCTTGTTGAGAATCAATTAAGCATAACCAGAGGCTCTGCACGAGCTTCTGCCCGTTCATACGTGAACATTTCCTCTCACGAGGCGGGCAGAGAGCGCGCACGAGGAAGGTCAAAACAAGAAGGAGAAATTCTTATATCCAGCTTTCTTTCCTTCTGCAGGCTCAGGCAGACGGGCGTACCAGCGGGCCTCCGGCCGGCAGCGACCTCGGAATAACATGCTGCCTCAAAACGAGCAGCCACCCTGGGCCTCGCCTCACCACCGAGTCCCTGGGGGGGACGCAGAGCAGGAGCTGCAGATCAGGAGAGTGGCGAACCAGCTGAGGGCAATTGGAGATGAACTGAACGCCACGCTCCTGCGCAGAGCGGTAAGGAGAGCGATGATGGTTCCGTTTTTAACCTTTAACCCTGAAATTACTGAGCCGGTTTAGTGTGAAGTCTCGTCCTTGGAAGCAGGTACATTGATTCTTCCTGTGGGTCTTAAATGGAGGAACGTGTGAGTTCGTGTGTAACTGCACACGTGCACGAGAGCGGACACAGATCGATATTTGTGTGAGAACGTGGATCAATTACAACTGTGTGCGCTCCTTCCTCCATCTTTTATTCAGTGTTTTCTTCTGCTCATTATCCGTCTGACTGTGGGAGACCACAGGACGTTACTGCAACGTTTAGCTGTCAGATTTTAAAAGTAAAAGCCTTTAGTTGTTCACATGGAGGGGCATCCGCACAGGAAGAAACTAGCAGCAATGAATGCAGGTCCCAAGTTAAAACTTTCTCACCTTAGAGGTTAGTGATGGAAGCAACGGCCAATAAGAGCAAAGGATACTGTGGATTATGAGGGTGTGGCAGATACGTTAGATGGTAGCAGTAAGAAGGCAACAGTTGCTTTAAGCCAATCTGCTTTAAAATATGTCCAGTTTTCAAAATAAAAGCCACCAGTGAGTCATAGGAAGTTGTCAGAATGTTCAGGTGTTTCAGATTTTCAATCTAAAAGCCATCATTTAGCTATAAGAATTTAGGATGCTTTAAAATATTGTTTTTTTTCCTAAATAAAGCTTCCGGTTACTTATGGGAAGTTACCAGAAGCTGTTTTAATCCTGTGGGATTTTCCAAATTAAAGTCCCTTTTATTTATAAAAAGTTAACAGGATGCTCATAATTATGTCAGATTTTCACAGTAAGAGCCTCAGGTTAGTTATAGATGAAGAGTAGAAGCACAATAAAAGCCTTGTATCTAGTGTTTTCAGCAGGAGGTAACAGACGTCGTCCTGCAGCAGCAGAAATCCTGACTTTCCTCTGGATATCAGCGCACGCGCTGCCCTTCGATCCTTCTGAATGACTGCGCTCTCCTCCCGTCACTGCCTGTTATTTCTTTATCGCGCTCGCTCTCCTGCCCCACCCTGCCTCTGTGCTCTACATCGCGTGAGGAGCTGGCAGTGACCTCCTCCCTCCTCCCTCCGACCTCCTCTCCCCTCTCCCTCCCTCGCCATCCTGCCTTCAGCTCATAAACAAAGATGACGTCACCTTCTCCGGGCTCGCACTCAGACATGAACTGCTCACTTTATGAGGTTGTAGCAGCCCCCACCCCGCTCTACCCGACCCCCCTTTGCAGACAAGTGCAGCAGGTTTCAGGGTTTGCTTCTCATGTAACTGTCTGCTGCTCTGTCTGCGTGCACTGAGAGATGCTTCAGTCTCGAGGGGAAACTGAGGAAACGGCGCGTGTTGTTTATGATCTCGTCAGTTTTTCTGAGCACTTGGAAACAAAAGGAATGAGGAAAGGAAGGAAGGAAGGAAGGAGGGATGGAGGTTGTAAAGGAAGCAGATAGGGAGGGTTAACCCGTTCATCGTCCTCGTGTTCGGGCTCAGCGCTCCTCATTATTGGTCCTTCCCTCCATGATCTCTTTCTGGTTACTCTGTTAATATCTTTATTAATATTTCAAAAATAGAAATAACAGCATGGTAACATCCTTATCCAAATGTTGCTGTTTTTCTTTTTTAAAATGCAGACAGAAAAACTCTTTTTGTCCTCAGTTATTTCAGGTTTCCTTCATATGTTGATCTCTGGGGTTCACAGCTTGTTGTTTCTGGTCACTGTTCAGGAATATAAATATCTATATTTTTTATTTCTGGTAAATGCATGATTATTGTTTTTAATTAATCAAGTCAAGATTAAAAATATTGATCCAAATAACCGTGGTTGAGGTTTTTAACATTGTCCATCAGCTCTGTTTACACTAAACAACAGCTGAAGAACCCAAAAACCTCCCACAGCCGACCTTCGTCCACCGAGCGGTCTGACCCTGCAGAGCAGCTCAGCCAGCTCAGAAATGATCACCTCACATTATTTATGCAGTTTCACTCACATCTTTGTTGCTGCTGCTCCAACACATGCCAGCAAGGGCATCGGGGGACAGCATTGACTTGCATGAAGCTGCAGCCATGTGATTAAGTCTCTTCTATGAGCTGTTTTTGGGTCACTCTGTCAATTAATGCGCATTTTTTAGCATCTAAAAAGGTCAGCTGTTGAATAATGAAATGCTGCTGAGTTTCATTCGGTCTGTTCTTTCTCTCTGACCTCGCAGCACGTTGGGCCTCAGTGGCAGGACTTCAGAGACATCTGCCGAGGACTCCTCAGCTTCATCACCCAGACGCTCAGCACTCTCTACAGGCTCACATAGACACCTGTCTCACCTGCTGAGGGTTTGCTTTTTCACTCTGTGGACTTGTTGTAGTGAATAAGACAACCCGGATTGGGTGCTGCGCTGCTCCTCGTCAGAGGTTACACCAGGAGGTGCCACTGAGAACGTTTGCTTGAACAAAGGAGAAGTTGGGAAGCTGAAATCAGCAGCTGGATCGGGATCGCTCCCTGTGGAAGCCGGACCTGTCTGACTGCCTGTCATCGGTCTGTCGGCCCATCTGCTGGCACAGACCGGCGCCGACAGACCGACCTGTAGATTTTGTAAAACTGTTATTTTTTTTCTCCTTGTCCTGTCTCGGGGTCAGCTGTTTATGTAGCAGGTGTGACTCGGTGTGTGTGTGTGTATGTGTGTGTGTGTGTGCGTGCACGTGGCTGACGGGGGTCAAACTGAAGCTGAGAGGTCTCTTCGGCCTCCCGTTTACACGAGAACGGCGTGAAAACGATACTTTTCGAAAACGTTCTCGTGTAAATGGAGCCTGAATCCACTGTGGCCGCTTTTCAACTGACAGGGTGCCGGTGCCGGTGCCAGCATTTGAACCCTTCAGCGGTTTTTCCACTTTGAACACACTTGGTGCTCAGCTGAAAAACGGGTTCAACTCCGGCCCCGCAAACTAACTGGTCTCGAACCAGGAACCCGTGCCGAAAGCGGCAGAAGGGCGTGACTCTCAACATCAAGTTTTCTACCATATTACATGTGTATTACAGGAGAAAAGAGAAGCAATTTTCACGGCTGTGAATTAGGTTGGGCTCTAAGGCTGAACTTGCTGCTTTGTATCAGTTCATATCACAGATAAAAGGACACAAAGTGCGTACTTGTCGTCTTGCTCTAATCGCTGTCTGTGTTTCCCTCTGTGCTGCACACAGATGCTGCAGTAGTTTGGTTTGGACCCTAAAACGTATCTGCAGCACAGAAAGGGGAGCGTGTTCTCCCACGTTTGTGCGCTTCGGCTTCGTGTCCAGACGAGGACCCGCCCACACTCATACGTAAAGGAGCAGTTCACAGAAACGCGGTGGGAACGTGGGCCCATTCTTAAGCGTTTCACCGGTTCATTGAATCAGCACTAGCACCGGCACTAGCACCGGCTCCTCGGCGGTGGAAAAGTAGCACGTGACCTCCTGAGGTCTCTGAGCCTAATTCCAACCATACGTTATCTGAATTTGGGATTTTTGAATATCATTCGAGCTTTGCAGGCATGATTTGACCCTCGTCTGATGTGTGCGTGCTGCCGTTGTGTCTTCATTGTGCAGCCTGTGTCCTTCTTATAAAACTGTGAAACTGGACGCTGTCGTTGCATCGCAGGGAAAAAGTCGGTGTGATTCCACAGACTGAACCTTCCTCTCAATCTGCTTCATGTCACTGTGCGATGTGCCTTTCTGCTTGGCGCTCTGTCGAGGTTTAATCTCCGCCTCCAGGACAATCAACACACACACACACACACACACACACACACACACACACACACACACACACACACACACAGTAAAACCATAGATGTTTGAGCGGCTCGTCACTGGATTTCGAGCATTTGTTTCAGAGGTTCCAGCTTCTCTCGCCCGCCTGTGTCACAGTGTTCATAGTTACTCGATCAACTGTAAATATTCTCTCGGAAGACGAATCGAACTTAATCCGAAAGCTTTGCTGGACTTTGGTGGAGAGTTTGGGAGATGTTTTAGTCTGAATTTAAATCCAGTGGATTTGGGAAGAGATTCCATCAGAGAAAATATGATTTGGATCTTCTGATTGCTGAAAAGTATTCGATGATGTTTGTCAGGTGACCTTTTGGTTGTGGGACTGTTTTCATCATAGTTTAAGGGGAAACACTGATTGCTTGTATTTAGAGCATATTTATTTTGGAAAGTAGCCTGTCTGTAGCATGTTTTTGGTTTTCATTTTTTATGTTAATATTATTTTTTTCCATACATTCCTGATCAATATGATTTCCGCTGTCCTGGAGATGTAACAGTTAAAAACCAGAGAGTGAATAATAGGTGGAAATTTGTGCGTTACCCCGGGTGGAACCACACTCAATCACACAGAAACAGTCACAGCAGTTTTAATGCATTACACACACACACCATCTGCTGTCTTTGAGATGTGAGGAGCATCACGGATCCACCTGAAAGCCACTTTGTGTATAACCAGTGTGATGGACGAAGGTACCAAAAGTCTCCCTTTAGCCTCTTTAAAGCACAAAGAAGAAGAACTGAGGCGTCACAGGCTCACAGCAATACTCAGTGTTTGTAATGACGGGACCGAACAGCCGCGGCTTTTCTTTGTAAATTTATTTCCAAAACTGGGATTAGTTTTGATTTAACCGCTGTAGTGCTGCTGGTGCTGCACATGGTAAAAATACAGATTTATGTACTGTAACATCCTTTGGATTAAAGTGCCCACTTCCTTGGAAAGGCGGGCCCCGATCGGCCTCCTCAGACCGCGCTCACTCGGCCTTAGCCATGCCGTTTTGTACCTTTTTAGCCCAGGGCCTCGTTTTTAAGATTTTTGAAAGCTTTTGTGAATAAAGTGATAGACGTTGAGCTGACGCTGGGCTGATTTGTTGGGCCTTCTGCTCGCAGCTGATGTTCCTCCTGCTTCGGCGCCTCCTTCCTACCAGCGACGCTCCGTGTCGGTCGGCCGGTCACATGCAGTTTCTATTTGCTGTTTTCAATTTTTTTTTCTATTGTAAAATTTCTACATGAATTTTGTACTGTTTTTGTTTTTATACAATAAAGATAAAAATAAACATTTTCATTTGTTTTGAGTTTCATTTCTAACTTTGACACACTGCAGTCTGATGGATATTTTGTTTGGTTTGATAAGATTATATAATCTTAGTTCATGTAACATTCCAGGATTTTACTGTGACTTTGACTTAAAGAGGGGCTGACTCCATATTTTAACTCATGGACTCTGCTACAGCAGCTTTCCACAGTCACAGTTTAAATAACATTTCTTCAGCCATTTTAGCCCCTCCCCCTTTATGCCAACTTTATTTGGATTGGTTGCCCCTCATAAAACAAAACTGATATCTGCTGTCTGACAGCAGTCTGAAGCCTGAGCTTCGAGCTCACAGGGATTACTGCTACACCATACTGCTGAAGTCTTCACTCACCATCCAGATCATTGAGTTCAGGTGATCCAGTCTCTTCCATGGCCACGGGTTATGGTGTGGGGGTGTTTTTCAGGAGTTGGGCTCGGCCCCTTAGTTCCAGTCAAAGGAACTCTTAATGCTTCAGCATACCAAGACATTTGGGACAATTTGATGCTCCAACTCTGTGGGAACAGTTTGGGGATGGCCCCTTCCTGTTCCAACATGACTGCACACCAGTGCACAAAGCAGCTCCATAAAGACATGGATGAGCCAGTTTGGTGTGGAAGAACTTGACTGGCCTGCACAGAGTCCTGACCTCAGCCTGATAGAACACCTTTGGGATGGATTAGAGCAGAGACTGTGAGCCAGGCCTTCTGTCCAACATCAGTGTCTGACCTCACAGATGTGCTTCTGGAAGAATGGTCAGAAATTCCCATAAATACTCCTAAACCTGTGGAAAGACTTCCCAGAAGAGCTGAAGCTGTTACAGCTGCAGAGGGTGGGCCCACATCATATTAAAGCCTCTGGATGAAGACAGTATAGTTTATGTACAGTGCTGTGCAAAAGTCTTAAGTCCTCATTTCGTTATATCTAGCGAGGAAAATGGGAAACAGGTGGAGAGTTATTGAAATGTGCAAACATGGAAATGCAGCACATGAGGCCAAAAACAGAGCTTGTATGATTCCAACAAGCTGATTCACTTTGGTGACTTTGGTGTGACCTCCTTAATCCTCCAGCACTGCCTGAAGTCTCTGAGGCAGCTTTCTTCTGAGCTCTTTCAGGAACAGTTCTCCAGCTTCCTGAAGAACTTTCAAAGCTCTTCTTTGGATGTTTCTGCCTTTGGTTCCCTTCCGTCAGGATGATCCCACACTGCTTCAGTAATGCTGAGGTCCGGGCTCTGAGGAGGCCGAACCATGACTGATAGTGTTCACCCGTGTGTTTTTACATCCAGGTGCTTTTACTGCACTGGCAGTGTGTTAGGATGTTGTTCACGAGATGTTTACAGATGTTGGCGGCTCTGTGTGCAGAGCGACAGCCCTCTGGCTGTGCGTGACAGCGGGCGGTGCGGTCTTCATCACATCTGGAGAGCTCCGCAGATTAGCAGACATGAGGCTAAGACCCTCGCAGCTCACACAGACACACCACAAGTGTTTACTGTGATTATCAGCACAACAATCTGGCACATGTGGACAAAATACTTACACGAGCACATGTTTGGGTGCTCTGTATAACTCCTGCATTGTTCAGCGGATAAAGTTTCATTCTGTGAGAAATTCAGATCAAGGTTAGCAAACAGCAGTAAGTCAAATGTATCGGGTGGTTCTCTGTCACAGTTACTGCATCAGGGATCATTTTATTCTTCAGATATTGTGTTGACAGCACACTGTGAGATACAATGAGTTGGCTTTAGTTAAAGAACAGTACATAAACTCAGTGGCTCAGAAAAATGATGTTCAATTAACTTAAGGACTGAAGAGCTGCCAGCAGCACATTCATCTGTTACTGAAGTCATCAGAATACAATGAAAACAAATAAAACAAACACATTTATAAACAACTTAAATTTAAAATAAGAAGCTGAAAATAATCAGGAAACAAAATGCAGTTTAGCAATTAGATTCACCACTTTGAGTTTTTAATTTTGGCCGATATGATCGAGTTCTCCTGAATCTCATCGTTTAACGACTCATTTCATGTCACATACATGCAGGTAAAGATGCTCATATTACACAATAAGTAACGAGGTCAGTGTATTAGACACAATATCTGTTAAATCAGGATATTTTAGGGTTGTTACATCATCCTGAGGAACAGCGGGCCATTTTCACTCTGACACGTCTCACACTAAATGAATAAAGAACAAATATTTGGGTGATTAACTGGAATTAAATAACAGACATTTTACATAACCCACCTGCTGAGTCCACACGCACACACACTCTGTTACTGAGTCAACAGGCAGCGCTGGGACTCGATATCCTCACTAAAACTGCTCAGCAGACTGAGCCAATCACACAGCTCCCAGAGTAAAACCTGGGATATGATTGGTTGCAACAACAGGCACTTGTTTTTGCTGCTAAGTGGAGGCCGAAACAGAGAGAGTGACCACACAGCAGGAGCACCGGGCTGGGATTTAACTGTGTGTGTGTGTGTGTGTGTGTGTGTGTGAGAGAACACAGAAAGAAAGAGGCTGAGAGAAGAAGAAGGCGCTGCAGAGATGAAGTGCAGCAGTCAGCATGCAGTCCTGACAGCACAGAGAGTGAAATGAGTGTGTGTGCTGGCAGATAAGAGTTTAAGTTTAATTAAAGGAGCAGAATGAGCTTAAAGGGACCTTCCATAATTAATCTCCTTTCCTAATCCCAGAAAAAGAGCAGTGGCACCCCGCGCTGCCTAATCGCCCCTCTGGTTTCATTACAAGCCTGCACTTGTTTTGGTGCTCTCATAGCCCTCAATCAGCCAAAGACACGACACCACTCAAAAGTACACGCAGTTACTGCGTGTGTGGGTATTATTCTCCACCCAGACTCTCCTCGTTCTGCAGGATTCTGCGTTGAACTCGCAGTGAACCCCGTGTGTGAACAGACCCATCTTCATTTAAAGATATCATTTCTGCAGCAGGAGCCAAGAACAAGTGAGAGTCCAGGGATAGAAAAGTCTCCGTTTCCTGACAGATTCAGACTGATGCCAGTTTGACACGACGCCTTAATGCTGCTTTTTGTTTGGTTTCTCGTGAAACCTCGACTAAAAGGTCAAAGTTCAGGTCCCATGTTAGCTTCTTAGTGTAAAAATCCCTTAAAAATGAAATATTCCTTCAGGGCTTCTGGCACAAAGATTTCATTTTCTATTATTTCTCAGTCACAGTTTGGTGAGGCGACAGGTTTTCTTGGTTAGGTTTGGGTTGAAGCTTCTCCACCCTGACAGATGCTTTGGCTGGTGCATAACCACAGACTGTATATAAAAGATAGACACAGCAGCCTTGGCATCACTCAGGACCTGGGCTAAAGCAACGTGCTCTTTGGAGCCAGAAGTGAGCATTTAGACAAAAGGACTACTGAGTGCTGTGGAACAGGGTAGTAAAACACTGGAGCAGAAAACTTATTTAGACAGGCCGTGGTATTATTGGTCAAACAATTCCATTAAAATTCTCCAACACGGCCGACGGGTTCAGCGGCTGCAGCGGTCTTTGTTAGGCCAACTTTTCTTTGGAAAAAGCATAAAAACCTGCCTCTCTTCCAGGGATACGATGATGAAGCTCTATAAATCCTAAGCCTCTCCTGTCACACACGATTTGACATTGTGTTTGCTTTAGGTGTTCAAGTAAAAATAAGAAATTAAATAGATGACACAGCGTGTTAGTGTCTGATACTCGTTTGCATGCAAAGCTTCGTGATGTGCATTTAAAGTTTTGCTGAACGCGCCGAATCAGTTCAGATCTGCACTGCTTTCACATTTGATCAGCACGCAGCCGTCAGCACTCAGACAGGTTCAGGTGTCACAGGTATGAGGGCACAAACACAGAGCAGCACATACGGGGCTGCGACGCTGCCCGTCTTTGGTAACGCTCTGTTGTTGTTGCCCTGTTTTGGGGCCATAAGAGAGGAAATGCTGTGACTTTATGTCACGGTTCATTTGAATGGCAGCCACCACCCTTTCCTATCTCTCTGCTGCGCTGTGACATACTTAGTACACCACCATGTTTGGGTGGATGAGGCTATGACCAAATACAGTCATACACTCTGCTAGACATGATGTGTTGTTGATGTTGTCTTTCCCCGTCAGATAAACCGCACTGATATGAGCCTGAAAGCCGCCCTGCGCGCTGATGCAGCGCCGCAGCTTCAGCCTCGGACCGTAAACGGTGCCCAGCAGCACGGGACAGTCAGAGTTACGGTTTTTAGTTTTTACTGAAAGGCAGCTCTGAAACAGACCTATAAACAGACACAAGAGGCCGGATCGTTTTACTACACAATGTTTTATTAACAAATGTAAAAAAATGAAATAAATCCTGCTGTTCTTGGGGGGTGAAAATGGATCCAACTTAAAAAATTTAATGTGGACATAAATAATGAGACAGGACGAGCAGACGTTTCCCCGTGAGCCGGTGCAGCCTGACACGCTCAGTTCGGCCCAAAGTAGTCCACCACGCCGTTGCCTTTACGACCATCGAAGAAGAAGAAGTTGCGGTGCGGAGCGTCTCTCTGAGACAGAGCCTGAAGACGAACAGGGAAGAACAAAGAGAAAAAAAATTAACGATGCTCTCTGCTGTTATTCAGAGAGGAACTACACGAGCAGTTTGTGAAAGTTTGCCCTCTTTGGGGCTTTTCGTGGAGACGTCTGTGAGAAATGAAACTAGTAAGAGTGGCTTTTTTTTTTTGACCTCCTCGGGCTCCATCACAATTCCTTACTGCAGGTACGACGACCCGCCTGGCTCGAATGGAGCCTGTCACACTTGTGTCAGTACATAAATGGAGTTAATGCTTCTGTGTGCGAGAGAAATGAGTCAGATTCACTCTGAGAGACGTCAGTCTGCCTGTTGCAGCAGGTTTCATCATCACGCAGACAGCAGGTTGGCCTTGTGCCAATATAATGTAGCCCGATTTTGAACTGTCTGTCATACACAAACATTCACCCTCATATGAACTCCTCCGTGTGTCAGCCTGAGGTTGCCCTGCACGCAGCCTAGAAGGAAAAAAGGTCTCTAATCTTAACTGCACGTATCTGAACTGCTGCTTCAGGGCTGGTGAGGAAACGGCACCATGTTAGACACGAGCTGAATCTCGATGGTTTGAACTCTGCGAGCAGCTCTGATCAGAGGAGCTAACCAACTTGGACATCAAGCTGGACAAAAAAACCAAAAATCACATTTGAGGACTTTTTAAAAAGAAAAAAAAAAACATTTTGTTGCAATAAAACATGAAATGAGAGTGTGATCATAAAGTTTCTCAACTTTTATATTTAATAAAAATAAAATAGAACACCAATTTAAACTCAGCTGATCTCCCTTAAAGGCCTGAAACACTTCCAGAGTGGCTGCTACCTTTAAACTACTGCCTGCACCTCCACGTTTCTGTTTCTGCGCCTTCGATCTCCGTGCATGTGTCCAGACGGTGGTTCTTCAAGCTGAAGTTTCACAGAGAGCCAGATCTGGTGACTGAGGCATCTGAGGAGGAGCGTGCTCACACAGTTCAGGAGCTTTGAGCCGAGCGGAGCGCAGGCCGAGGCCACGACGTCGACGGCCCAATTTAAACCAGTATCATTGATTATCAGTCAGTTACTGACTGTATTCCACAAGGTGAGTTCAAGAGCAAATGAGGACTGCATGTAGAAACCGAGGGAGGGTAACTGCTCTTTCAGATATGTCAGTGCAGGGATGTTTGACTAAATTTAAAGGAGCTTTTGGTATTTTGAATAAACCGAGGAGCCTGAGGGGACAGCAGAGAACAGGCCTCGCTGTTCCCTTGACACTCCTGCATGTACATAAAACATTGGTTTAACTGTTCAGCCATTAGTTTCCTTTTCGTTTTCCCACTCATGGCCCTCACTCTGCTCTTTTATGAATGGGGTTATTATGGTGTTCGGCTTGAGGACGGTACAAATCATTTCTCCATTTCAAAGGCTGCTGCCAGAGCGTCACACTGGGCTGCTCTGTGGTCACAGCGGCGGTTGCTTCTACACTGACCAGAGCCGCCGCCGTTTCTCTGGAGCCGACCCAGTGACCAGCTGAGTGGCCACATGTCAGCTGACACACCAGACCTGCCATCTTCATCGCAGAGTCGCCGGCGGAATACGCTTAGATCCCTCAGAGGGGATGACATCAGCCTTTTCATCTTTCCTGGAGATACCAGATTCATATAAGCTCTGTGTGCGATTTGCACACTGCCCCAAAAAAATACATCCTTACCTTAACAACTTCCTGTCCCAAAACTCCTCCCACCACCGCGCACACTGGAGACATCTCAGAGAAGCAGTAGCTGAGGACAAACAGCACAAGGAAACATTACCCACCAAAGAGAAAGTGTGACGCTGAGGAAGTGACAAACTAAAAAAAGAGCCACAAACGAAATAAATAAATCTCTCTGGAGCGCTGCCATAGACTCATCTGCCAGCTGACTGGTTTAGTTTGCTGTGTAGCAGCGCAGCGGCTGAAGTGCACTAAATAAATGTCTTTCCACAGAGAGGAGACGCGTGGACGTTTGAGTTAATCCCTTTATGATCACCCCCTCCCCCCAGACGATGTCGTTCAGCCTCAAAACACGAGTGTGAAATTAATTAGAGACTTTGAGGAAAGCGAACATTAATGTGCTTCTGTCTGCGGTCGGTGTGTGTGTGAAGGTGTAGCGCTGCATTCATGAGCTTGTGTTTATAAAATCTCAATAATAAAGCTGGAAACTCGTCTGCAGCTAACAGTCGGAGCAGGCTGCTGAGTCTTCATCAGGCCGTGTTCGGGCACCTGTTTCATTTTCCGATTGGAACAGCTGATCAGAGCCACGCCCCAACATTAACCCCCCCCTCTGTGTGTGCAGCAGTACCCCTTATTGTTCTAAGAGGAGGTGAACTTCCTCACTGACATCACACTGGGCCTTGGTCAGACACGTCGCTATGGGCGGGCCCTAGGGGGCCGTGCCCGCCCACTGATACGCTTGGGCCCGCCCTGGCCCGCTCACCCAAGCCAGATCACTAATCAAGCTAATAATAGTGGTGCCCCCCTGTTGGATTTCATAAGCCCCTCTTAAGACTGAGATCTGGCGACGGGACTGGCCTTGGTGGCTTATGAAAATGATTATAATGATGATATTTTCTGCCAAGAGCAGAAGAAAATTTTTATAGCAGACAAAAGCCTCCAGGAAACTTATGTTTAATATGAGCATAGAGATATATCAAATCACGTCTATACCAACCTGCTCCTGTAGTCCTCAGTCAGAGTATTGGGAGGCAGCTGAATGACGAGAGTGCCAGCAGGCGGAGTAGGTGTGTGGGTGTGTGGGTGTTTTTGGAAGGTCAAATGATCTATTCTAAATCTGTCCTGTGCAAATTTTAATCACCTGATGAAGTCGTCAGTCAGGAGCTCGCTGCTCAGCGACAGGGACTCGAGCACGTCATCGCGGATTTGTCTCAAGAGCTGACTGTCTTCTGGAAAGGACTGCGGGTCGGGGTCGCGACCTTTGTCGGTGCGAAACTTCAGCAGAACTGTGGAGAGCAGAAGACGGGAGGAAAGAAATGACAGTTGAGAGTCTGGAAAGAACTTTAAGCCATTTAACTAAGGCAATATTTTCCACCTAATCTATTGCACTATTGCCATTTATAATTTCATCACGCTTTCAAGTGACTTCCACAGTGAATTATCATCGTATGGAAAGACAACATCTCCCCTGCTGCTCCCTTTGAACCAGGATAAGATCAGTATGTGGTTGCACCATCAACCATTTCATCCGATTAGGCCCACGTTTCCCCACATCAAATTAAGAGCGCACACTCACAGACTCACACATCCACCTGCACAAGATCAGAGGAAGTATTAAGTCTTCCTCTCAGAGTAAAAAGAAAAAACAACTCTTTCCTGTGTCGGCTTTAGGACTGATTGAGAAATTAAAAATCAAAAGCTTGCAGTATTTGGTCATATGCAATATTTCAAACAACAACTGATTTCTCCAGCTGCACCACACAGATGCACACATCAACACTTCGCCCCCGTATTTCCTGTTTGTCCATTAACTTAAAACCACATGAGGAAGTCGTCCTCCCACGGCCATTTCCACCAGCATGGCGCACCGCACACAGCACAAGCACAAGAAGCAGCGATGAATCATTCTCACACCTCGGCTCTTTTATCAGTGAAACTCGGTTAGTAGAAAGTTACAGACAAATGGCATCGCACTCATGCAGGAAATCAAACTGAATTTCATCACACAATATAATAATGTGAACATGGATGGAACAACGATACTATCTCTGAACCTACACAAGCACAATCGTCACAGATTGGAGTGGAGGGGAAATGCCCGAGGTGGTCCTTGATGCCAAATCCTGCATATGAAGCTCAAACACCATGGACAACATTTCTTCCAGAGAGTGAGAATCACATTTATCTGGCAGAGGTGGCAGCTGGATATTTATTAGTACAACTTAATGTATTCTTTATTACATACACATTCAGATTTAGGACTTTTAGGCCTTTTGAATTAACTTAAGAACAACCAAAATTTGTTAAGAGTTAGAAACACAGGGCACCTCATGAGCAAGCACTTGGTGACAGTGGGAAGGAAAAACTCCAGCAGAACCAGGCTCAGGGAGGGGCAGTCATTGGGGCTGAGGGGAGAGAGACAGGACAAAGACATGCTGTGGATTTTAAATTCTATTCTAGATTTAACAGGGAGCCAATGAAGAGAAGCCAATATGGGAGAAATCTGCTCTCTCTTTCTAGTCCCTGTCAGTACTCTAGCTGCAGCATTTTGGATCAGCTGAAGGCTTTTCAGGGAGCTTTTAGGACAGCCTGATAATAATGAATTACAATAGTCCAGCCTAGAAGTAATAAATGCATCAATTAGCTTTTCAGCATCACTCTGAGAAAGGATGTTTCTAATTTTAGAAATATTGTGCAAATGCAAAAACTACCACTACTAGTTAACGTGAAAGGAATACTCGGCTCTACAGAGCTCTGGCTCTTTGTCAGCCTGGCTACAGTGCTGAAAACAAACCTGGGGTTGTTCTTATTTTCTTCAATTAATGATGAGTAGTAAGATGTCCTAGCTTTACGGAGGGCTTTTTTATAGAGCAACAAACTCTTTTTCCAGGCTAAATGAGCATCTTCTAATTTAGTGTGACGCCATTCCCTCTCCAGCTTTCGGGTTATCTGCTTTAAGCTGTGCGTTTGTGAATTATACCACGGAGTCAGGCACTTCTGATTTGAAGCTTTCCTTTTCAGAGGAGCCACAGTATCCAAAGTTATACGCAGTGAGGATGTAAAACTATTGACGAGATAATCGACCTCACTGGGAGCAGAGTTTAGGTAGCTGCTCTGCACTGTGTTGGCACTGAAGAGCATAACAATGAAGGAATTAGATCCTTAAACTTAGTTACAGCACTTTCACAAAGACTTCTACTGTAATAAAACTTATTCCCCACTGCTGTGTAATCCATTAAAGTAAATGTAAATGTTACTAAGAAATGATCAGACAGGAGGGGGCTTTCAGGGAATACTGTTAAGTCTTCAGTTTCTATGCCATATGTTAGGACAAGATCCAGAGTATGATTAAAGTGGTGGGTGGGCTCCTTTACATTTTTAGAGAAGCCAATTGAATCTAATAATAGATCAAATAAAGAAACTCTGAGTAAGGACCAGGTGGACGATAGATAATAACAAATAAAACAGGTTTTTGAGTTTCCCAGTGTGGACAAGACTAAGAGTCAGGCTTTCAAAAGAATTAAAATTTCTAGAAATGAGAGCTGCTCCATCCAAAGTGGGATGGATGCTGTCTCTCCTAACAAGACCAGGTTTCCCAGTTATCTATGAAGCCCATGTTGTTTTTTGGACACCACTCAGACAGCCAGCGATTCAAGGAGAACATGTGGCTAAACATGTGGCTCCTGGTCTGAGTGGGGAGGGGCCCAGAGAAAACTACACATGACTCAATATTAACCTCAAATTTTCTCAACTGTGTGTCATTACTGCCAATGTAAATTATAATTTTACCAAATTTACATTTAGCCTTAGCCAGCAGTGTCCGATTTCCTTCTATGTCACCTGCTCTGTCAACTATGGCTGCTGGTTTCTCTCCCTTCACGTTTCTCATAATATAGTCACCAATAACCAGAGTTTGTTCCTCAGTGGGTGTGTCTTCAGGTGGGTAAAATCAATTTACAACCTGCAGGGGTTGGTGGTGTTTATGGATACGCTTCCTCCTCACTGTCACCCAGCTGCCCTGGTTTACCGGCTGCTGAGGGAGCTAACCTTGGGTATGCTACCTTCACCTGCTCTGACTACAGGGGCCTGGCTAGCTGTAGGATTTTCAAGGGTGTGGCGCCAGGTCTCCAATTCACTGAGCCTGGCCTCCAAAGCTACAAACAGGCTACATTTGTTACATGTATCATTATTACTAAAGGAGCCCGAGGAGTAACTAAACATGTGACACATAGAGCAGGAAAGTGCAGGAGGGACAGGAGAAGAAGCCATGCTGCTAGCGACTGGGCTAAGAGCTAAGCTAATAGCAGCAGCTTGCAGCTCAGTTTGTGGATTTGTGTGGCGTCAGGAGTGATGAGGACGCTGTATCGTTCTGTTGTGGTGAAAAGAGAGCTGAGCGTAAAAACGAAGCTGCCGATTTATCAATCAATCAATCTATCTTCCTGCCATCACCTATCGCCATGAACTCCAGGTAGTGACCTAAACAAGATCATTGATACAAGCTGTGGAAATGAGCTTCCTCCGGCAGCGATCTATCAAGAGAAAGTATGAGTCTGGTATTTGTGAGGGGGTGGAGTGCGAGCCCACTTGCTAATTGCAGAAGAGAAGAGTTCTGGTAGCTAACTGCTAAAATTCTCAGCCCAGTGCAACACGACCTCAGCATGGTGCAGCGCCGGGCGGTCATCTGCTGGCTAGAACCCTGACCTACTGGGTTAGCATCTAGCAAGGAGGCCAAGAATGAGGTGAGCTCTTATTATGATTGTATTTCTGATAGCTCATTTGATGGATTGGTATAATACCTACATTTTTCTCCGCCCACACCTTAGCAGACATTTTTACAAAATCCAGCAAATTTTCTTCCAGCCTTTGGAAAAGTTTCTCTTAAAAGGAGCATTTGGTTTCCAACTTCTTCTTCACCTTGATAACCATCCTCCATGATGCACTCGAGTGGAGGGCCACCGACACCCCCGCTCTAGCTGAAACCATGAACATGTAGATCGTGTGAAGCTTTTTCTGTTCTTTAGCTTGCTGATCACAGGAAAGCAATGCCCGTCCCCTTTATTAACCTCCTCTGCAGCAGTCAGGGCCTTCGATATGCCGCACAGTCTGACAACTGTGCAGACGGACACGGGCTGTCACATAACCCCACGGCACGCCTGAGTTTGAGTCAGGGCGCACTATCGGGAAACCACTGAGCTAACTCACTGAACTGGAACCGGAATTTGATTCTGATCCTTTGAAGTCTGAAACACTTTGTGCACAAAATACAAAATGACTCTCACACATTTGTAGGACAGGTTTCAACCATGTTACAAAATCTTGGCCAAACAGCCGATTTGAATTGAATTTTTATTTCTGGGGTGCATGAGGCTTCCATATTTTGATATGGCAGAAAGAAAGCCTTACTTCTGATCTCTTAGCATTTTTGAAATGGATTTTAATGGTATTTAAGACGTTATTGTCAGATAAAAGTCTGACTTTTTTTAAAAGGCGGAGCTGTGTCACCTTTTCTCCTGATGGTCATCTTTCCCCCTCCAGTTACATCTTAAAATAAAAAGGGGAACCAAAGAGATGATAGATCCTAATGATAAAAAGCAGAGAAAAAAGCATACACCCTGCACACAGTTCACATCTCTCGACTGTTCCTAGTGAGACAGGAAGCAGTTATAACAGAGGAAGAGCCACTTCCTCATTGGTGACACCAAACAACCACCACAGGCTCCAATTATAGAAACAGTGTAAGAATAATAACACTGCCTCCCATCTCGCCTTCACAAAACAAAGAACAACAACTGGGAGGTGTTTCCACTCAGAGATCAGCCCGAAACTCAGCAGACTGGTGACGGGGAGTGGCCGCAGCGGGTAGGCGGGTTTCAGATGGGGTGTTATTAGACTGAAGGCCACAGACCTAAAATTAACCAGACAAAATGCTCTGAATGCAAATCGACCTGCACAAGACGAGCAACTGACCAGACAGGGGCTGCCACGTGTGTGTGTGTGTGTGTGTGTGTGTGTGTGTGTGGGTGGGTGTGAGACAGTGTTATTCCCATCAGACACAACACAGTTTTTAACCCACGTTTATGAGGGTTTTTATTTTGTTTGTTTTAAACGGTCCTCGATTCAGGGATGACATCATCCGTCTCTGCTCCTGAACGACCTGACAGAGCTTCTTTCACCTGCAGGGGTTTTCTGATGTTTCATCTCCATAAAAGGAATTAAAGGAGCAACTGAGTTCACACGAATACAGTTATTATGTAATATCTATGTAATAAAAGCTATTTAGATATTTTCCAGTCCACCCTGAAGGTGCTTTGGGGTAGAAACTCCAAACTGTGCAGGTTGGAAGTCAGTTTGTTTTAAAGCTGTAACAAATATTGCTGATATGTTACCGATACACGTTCAGTTAATAGAGTTTAATATGAAATGGTGCTAATAACAAAAAAAGGTCAAAGAAGCTCCAGTTTCAACAAGTGACTGCATTAGCAAAAGGACCAACAGGCTGGTGATCCAGCAGCATCAATGGGAGCTCTAATGCTGAGTTTCAGAACCTTGTTGTTATCGTTGGGCTCTAACAGAGTTCAGAATAATCCTAATTCATCTCATATGGTGCCTAGAAAGAGCTCAGCACATGTTTGAGCTGGATGGCCTTCCTGACGTAACCCCGAGGGAAACTCTACACAACCTTTGAAATATAATGTGGTTAATATTTGTGAGCAGAATGAACTGTGGTTTACTGTATTTGTGCACAGAAGATTTTACACCTTTAATAGCTTTGTGTGCGTTTCCTGTTCAGTGCGCTCGTTGTTGTGCGGTGTAGGTGTCGGGCTGGTCTCTGTTCTACGCTCAGTGCACATGACTGGCCATGGACAGCCTGTGATGGAAACTAGCTGCAGAGTGTGGGAATGGTGCAGGGCCAGGTGTAACAACTGTGTGGAGAGGGTCAGCGCACACACAGAAACGAGCTGAAAAACAGGAGGGCAAATTTAGTTGACGATTACGAAGCATCGAATACGTTTGATAAAATCTGAAGAGGTTAATCTTGTTTAAATCCCACTGACATTTCCATGACATTTATCACGCTTTACGGACACGACTTTGTGCGCGTGTGCGGGGATGTTTCATCAGCCAGCAGTGATTTTTGCATGTCAGTGGTACGTGTTTCAGTCTGGCTGCAGGATCCTACGCTCTCAGTTTCTATTTTCTATACTTTTTTAGACCTTTCAAGATTCTTTATGTTATAAATCTATGCATACAAACTCTGAGTCATGCAATTCACAGTTTAAAATGAAAATAAAACTACCAGCAGCTACTAGAACCAATCAAGTCTGACAAGCCTGCAAAGTTGAATTTTACTGACATTTAAAAACTCAAACATTCAAACAGATATCAATAAAAAACTATATTACATTCAGAAAGCCTTCCTAATAAAGGTTTTGTATATTTGGCTTTAATCAGCATGGACACTTTCTGAAATAAAAATGCCGGGGGGGTAACCTTGAAGCAGGAAGTAGTCCACTGGTGTTCGCTTCAGACCCGCTTTGGCCTTCTCGCTGGTCCAGTCGACCTCCAGAGCCTCCTTCAGAGTGCAGAAACTGGCCGTCTGATTGGTTGGAGAACGTCAACATGGAGTGAACAGGTTAGAATTGATTTAAGGACAGACAGAAAACTACAACACATTAGATTCATGTCAATAAACCAGGAGTGTCATGGTGACTGTGTATTTAACAGAACATTGATTTTAAATATTAAACATGTCTGATACCATTATATTATTATTATTATTCATATTTATGGCATTAATTTTGTGATCATAAAACCCTTTTTTTTGAACCATGAAACCACAGAAGGTTTTATGATGAGTTTAGCCTGAATTTTTTTTAGAAACTAGGCCTGAAAAGATGGAAAGTGTTATTATATTTAATATGCGTAGTTTAGCTGTTTGTCCGAGTCGAATGATCTCTGTGCGTGGCAGCTGTGATACTGTGACAGACGCTGTGTGCGCTTACTTTTTTCACCATGGTGGTCTCGTTGGGATCGACTTTGGCTTTCTTTGCCTCCGGACCGTCGTTGGATTCACCGCTGGGTTTTACTACTTTGGGTTTCTCCCTTTAAAAAAAGAGATTTTCCCAGAAAGGTTTCTTATGATGTCTGAAGGAGTGCGTTAAAATACACAAACACACCACCGCCGGTGTTATTCCCACACGCTGCAGCGGATGAGCTGGAAAGGTTAAACTCCTCTCTCTGCCTTCCACACTTACTCGACATAGTTGTGCTCCTGTCCCAGGTTGCAGAACATGTAACCGTAATAACCGTAGACCTCTCCACAGAAGACCTTGATGTTGTGCTTGGAGCAGAGCTGGTCCACCCGTACCATCAGGTCTCTGGAGCAGCCTGTCAGACACACCTGAGGGACAAAAACACCCACAGAGGATGAGGGGCTCATTATTGATTCAAATATCATACAGACTGTTATGGTGGATACTTAAGTTTCACTTAATCCCTGTGAGCCAAAAGCTCTGAGCACACCACTTCATACAGGAATTCTTTTTTTTCTTGGCTCTGTATGATGTCACTGAGCACAGATATTCCTAATATGGTCATTATTGGCCACACACATCTGAAGTTTAAAGGTTCTGTTTAAGAGGGGCAGCCAATCAGAGGAAAGGTTGTTTCAAACAGAGGATGAACCGGGAGCTGCACCAAGGCCCGTTACTAAGGATGTTTATGATCTCAGAGTCATGCAAAGCCACTGTAGTAGAAACTAAAAATATGGAGCACGATGGGTCCCCTCTAATACATGAGGCTGAAATGCAGCTTCTTTTCCACGTCACTCTCTTTGTTTTTTATTAAACTCTAATCTTTTGTCGATCTGCTTCATCAGAACCTGAAGGTTAACGAGCAGATCTTTCTTACAGATCTCAGAGCTGGTTTTCTTCAGAGAGCAGCGGCTTCAGAACAGACTGAGACAAAAATGACTTTTCAGCTCGACTGGTCACGCTTACGCTGAAATCTATATTTCTACTGTTTAAAAGATATGAATTATGACACTCCACAGGGACGTCCTACCAGCCATGCAGCTTTGTGCTGTCACATCATGTTTATTCTGTCCGGAAAACCCTTCTTTTTTTTGGGCCTTTTGCAGCTTTATTAGACAGTTTGCTGTGTGGAGAGGCAGGAAGGTGGGAGGAGAGAGATGGGGAAGACGCAGTAAACGGCGACAGGTCGGGACTCGAACCTGCGCCGTCTGCACCGCCACACGGCATACGTGTCCGCCTGCTCATCCACTGAGCCACCCTGGCTCCCAATAGTGCAACTTTTAACAAGCTTGAATAAGGACCAAAGATTAGAGAAAATACTTAAAAAAAATAAAAGGATGCACAAAGACTGAAGCGCAGTTCTTAAATTTACTGTAAATCCAGCAAAATGATTCACCTTACATCCCCTGCTGCATCCCATTTGGATGCTTTTCCCTCTCTCTTCTCCAACAGAGTGCACTTTTTCCTGAACATGTGCATCACATAAGTTCAGACCCATGCCCCAGTGACCCAACCCCACATCAGCTGCTTATCTATGGCTGCACTGGGCTCGTCTTTAGTCCTGAGAGAAGCATTTTAGCTCTAAAAATTGGCTCCAATCCCCTTTAAAAAAACAAACGTGAAACATTTTGAACGTTCAGTATTGGAACAACAGCAGAACTCGAGACACACCCACTGCAGCTCGAGTGAAACGAGATTAAAGCCGTTAAAGTGACGGCAGCATGAGTGATGGTGTCTCTAATGTCTCGGTGTTGCTACGGGATCATCACTGAAACTGACCAATCGTGATGGTGTGACACCACAGAGGTGACTCGGGCACAAACACCGAGCTGCCACACTTTCCTGTACCAGTGAGGCTAAAATGTGTAGCAGCATCTTTCAGAGCTCCACATTTACTGAATGACTATGAAACACTGCATGTAACACAAACCGTGGGATTAAGAAATGAAATGTTCCTGATGCTCAGATCATCTTTTCTCTTGTATTTAGTTTATTATCTGTTTCGGTCTTTTTTGGCACCTCATTATTTGAGTCTTGTGGCTACTCTGCAGCAGAGGAAGTGTGGTGGAGGAAAGGAGTAAACAAATGACTTGAACCCACAGGACTCGTGTTGGTGTGCGTTGTGAAACCAGAAGCAAAAGTAGAATTATTATTTTAGACTCAGTGGAATCATTATAAAAAACAGTTTCAGATTTAGGTTTCAGACGCTAACCAGCCCCCACCTTCTTACTGAAGGCAAGCTTCAGCCTTCCCCCTCCAACAGCTCCGCCATCGGTCAGTGAGGCTCCTGCAGCAACGCTGATTATGAAGTTGTGGGAAAAACACCAATATGGGGATATCAGATTGTGTGGTGAGAGACACAGCGTACTGTGGTGCAACCAGAGTGGGCTCACGTTTGTCTGTAAACAACTGTCCGGTGGGCTGGGTCTACCTTATCCAACCGACCCAGTCCAGAACACCCTGAGCCCACAGATAAGACGGACGCTGCTCCTCTGGCTGACAGCCGCTCATCGGGCTCCAGGACCAGTGCTTTTAAAATACTTTGGAGATTTTAAGAGTCATCAGATAAGAAATCAGCAGGGTTACCCATCGTTTACACACCCACAGGCTGTACAGTACAACACATTATCTGCGAGACCAGCAATGGCTGAAAACACACCCCAGAAATTGAAACAAGACGTCCCCATTTCACCTTTAATGGACAGAGCGACAACAAGCCAGAGCAGCTTCACGAGCCTTCATATGAGCAGCCTGACACATCAGTCAAACGTTAATGCAGGAACCCACCTGCTCGCCCGCAGGTCGATCCCCACGAGCCAATAAAAACTAAATCACGCTCAGATGTTAGCCGATGGTTTCCACACTGCATTTCAGCAAACAGGCGACCTCACACACCGTTTATCACAGCACAAACACAGGATTACACTTACAGTTACTTCTAATGATTTTCACACCTGATAACCACTTCAAAAAGTGATGTTCAAATGCATGACTGTGTTTTGACTGTAATGTCACATTCAAATATAGGAAGCATAGAAAAATTAGAGTTGGGAGTAGAATCTCATGCAGTCTACCTGTTAAAAGTGTCAGCATCAGCTTCATTTACTCCTGTGTAACACATTTTATTTATCTAACTGTCAGATATGATCAGGTATCATCACTGCCTTCATTCTGAACTGGAAAAGCTGCAGTTCATTCTAATTAAATCAAAGACGACCTGATGAGGAGGTTAGCTGAGCTTTCTATGCTTAATGTTCTTTATGAGTTTTTATTTATATTTTAGAGAATTACAAAAATAAAGACGAGTTAAAAATACACTTTCAGATGCTTTAAATGCTCAGGAAACAGAGAGAAGGCTGCATGTTTGTTCGTTACAATGTGCGATTTTTCCTCCACACCAAAGTGTCAGAATTGTGAGTGCACAGATGGACGCTGTGTGTCTTTCTGTTGTATCCATCCCTCAGTAATTGGGCTTCTCCGATGAAAACTGCAGCCACACTCCAACTGCTCCACTTTAATCACCCTCCAGCTTCCCGCTGAGCCGCACAGACACATCAGTGGAAGCAGACCCCCCCCCCCCCCCCCCCCCCCCGTCTGTTTTCCACCTTTTTATTTTTTTTAAACTGTTCCACCTTCCCTTCTCTAAAACTCTCATCCTTCCTCCATCTGTCCTACTAACATCCGTCTCAACCGGTCCTCGCTCTTCTTCGTCCCACCCTCGCCTTCCTCCTGCACTCCTTTCCCTCCTCCTGACCCTCATTTAGCACCCCCGGAGGGAGGAAGACTGCCGACGATTCAGGCTCAACGGGAGGGAATAAAATCGGTTGTTGTTCTGATGGCATTCAAATGAATTATCTCCATCAGCTGGTAAAACTTAGATCGAGCCTGCAGAGAGTGACGCTAAGCAGTGAAACCAACTTTCATCTAAAAATAACTAATTAATAATTAGGTGGGTGCTGGAGCCCAGATATCAGGCAGGTCGCCGGCCCATCACAAAGCTAACAAAGAGACACACAACCAGGAAGCTGGAGGACCCGCAGAAAACCCACAAACATGCTAACACAGAGCCGGCTGTGAGGGCACAGTGCTGCATCACCACGCAGAAACTAATAAAGAACAAATCAAGTACAACTAAATGAAAAAAATTAACTGAAACAATCAATTTCACTCTGGAACTGAAAAACAAACAAAAAAAAGCTCAAAAACTAATAAAAGTGTAATAACTCGTGCTGTAACTCCATTCCAAACTCCAGTGAACCCTCACAGGTTTAACGGATGCTACCTGGGAAGTGACTCAGACCGGTATAAACAGGAATGAGGCGCACCGCATGATGTTGTGTTGATGGTGCAGTAACACGTTCTGTGCTGTTGTTGATCAGGCATTTCGATCTCTGTCACATCCAAACCGCTCAAGCCCCGGTCAGGCGGTCGGTGTCAGATTATCAGGGTGGTCTTCGGTTTGTCTTTTTACTCCGTGGATCCGCAGCTTTGTTTGCCCTTTTATTTAAAGCTTCAGGGCTTCCCCTGGTACCCCCATGTTTAACGTTGCAACACACTGAACTCTGGGTAATTTCCTCGGGCAGAGTCTACACAAACAAGGAAAGTCTGCCCACGGGGCTCGCTGTGTTTGTGGGTTGACAGCAGCACAGCTTTAAGGCAGTAAGGTCTATTTAAAAATGCCCCTCAAAGTACACGAGGGTGGGTTTAATGCAGGACTCGTGGCCCTTTTTTCTACACAACCAAGTTTTAAGGCAACTTCACCCACTGTGGATGTGCACTTGAAGTTTTAACCTCTTCAAACACACAGCAGCATGAGTGTGTCTGTGTCCAGTTTAACAACATAAATTCAAATATTCCCATTCAGCTGTCTGTTTCTCACTCGTCTTGCAGGTCTGACTTCTTCAGCATTAACTGTTTATTGGCCAATGAGAAATCTATACAGGTCAACACTGCAGACCCTAACCTACCACCTACGCCCAACACAGAGTTTACACCAGCAGCTCCTCTGCATGAAGAAAACACAGATTATAATCCAGCATTTAAATTAAAACAGCAGCCCTGTTACAGGAGGGACAGTGAAGCAAAGCTGATGTCATTACTGCAACTACACCTTACACAAGTGATCTGGCTGCAGGTGTTTAAGTGCACCGCGTGGGCTACTGGTGCCCTCTAGTGGTCAACCTGAGAGGTACAGTCAGTTACATTTGATCTGGACATGACTTCCAGTTCATTCATTTGATGTAAATCTGGAGAGAATCCAGTTGTAAAGCACATATTAGACATCAATCAGTGTGTAAAGAGCTGTGTGTATTTCCAGGAAATAATGGGCATGATGTCCTTTTAGGTCCAACAGCTCAATTTAGCTCTCAAACGGCCGAATTTATTTGTTAGCATTTTACCATCTATCAGTACAGGCTTTCCTCATTTCTGTGATCTGTGCTTCGTCATCTCCTCTGACTTCCTGCCTGCGACACAGAAGTCAATTAATAAAATGAACCAGGAGGCGAGAGAAAGCTTCCAGGGGAGCTACGATCGAGGATGCACAGGTGTGCCTTTGTAGGAGTGTTTTTACCTGTGACACATGAAGGAGGTGTGACACAAACGCCATATAGAAACCAAGGCGTGAGGTCCAACAACAAACAAATATTCCTTAGTATTCATAAGTTGTTTTATTTATTTAATATGATAAAATATGTGATGAAACTTTCCACCTTTTACATTTAATGTTTGTGCTTCATTATCGATTGGGTGTAGCGAGGAGAGGTGGCGATGATATAAAATGCGGGTGATGAGAGCGAGTCCGTGTTTGCCTGCGTTAAACTCACCGCATCGAACTGCAGAAAGAAGTCGTCTGGTTTGTCTTCGATTCTGTCCGGGTCGCCGTGCACCTCCACCATCGGGTTGAGGTTCTGTGCTCGCTCCAGAGAGGCCCGGGCCCGATTCTGACCCTGAGCCGTGACCGGAACCAAGAACTGAGCTCGGCATGATTCCTCCGAAACCTGGCAGACACACCGACAGGGAGCTGGGTGAGGAATATGATTCCCACAGTGTTTGCTTACTGTGCTCATGTAACAGAACTTCTCCACAGAAGCTGGACTGTTGTGGCTGCTGACAGGATTTTGACTTTTGATTCTAATGTGTCCACAAAACGAAGCAGGAATCTAAAACCTGCCTTGTGTTCACATTTCTCTTCCTGTACCTGAGCAGGTGGTAGTTTCTACGAATGTGAAGCTGAGAAGGTGTGCAGTGGTGTGACTGAGTGAAAGGAAAAAGGAGGGGACAGAAAAACAAAACAAAACTATAATAAAAAAACAAAAAACAAAACTACTGATGGAACCATCTAGTGTTCATGTGCTGTACTGCAACTCTAAGGCTCCAACATAATGTTTTCTACTATTCTGGTGTTTATGGGGTTTGACTGAATGTGTTACATGAGTAAAGTGTGTAGAAGCATTAGCGCCCTTTAAGGCTGTCCATTCACTGACATCTCAAATCAAAACTCAGAGATAAAGATGAACACCTGAGCCTGTTTCTGTGTTTGGCTGGCACCTACCTGTTCATGGTCCAGCAAGGTGAGTCCTTTAACTCCAGCGAGGATTAAGTTCTTGGCCACTTCAGCTCCGAGACCACCTAAACCTGCCAGGAGCACTCGGGACCCTCTCAACCTGGAATACACACAGCAATAAGCAGTTTGAGTCCTGCTTACTGTACGGTTTCAGAGGTACTCGTGCTGATTGGGAGGAAATCATAATGAAATTATCCATTAAAGAGATGCTTAGAAAAACATTCAGACTGACTGAAATGAGTAAATACTGCAGGCAGCACATACTACACAGCGTATAAGTGAAATTAAAGTTTGATTTTATGAGTTTATGTTTTTTTTAAAGGTTAAAAAGCCACGTGACCATTAACTTTACAGACTGTGGAGCTCATCTTAAAACTATTAATTAGGTTTCCAATTCAACTCCTGTTTGAAAAGAGGCGTGCATACCGACAATGTTCACATCATCTGTATGATACATATGTAATTACCTATTAACCTATCATTAATTACTAAATTCGATTATTTAACTCTTTGGTGAAGCCGGTGCAGAACGAGTGCAGCAGATCAAAGCTCCCGCTGCACCGATTAGCCTTCGGAGCTAACTGACCTCTTCTGGGCATCCAGCCCCCACAGTCGGATCTGGCGGTCGTACTGTGCCGCTTCCTCCTCGCTAATGACCGGGTCCTCCTTCTCGATCATATCGATCACTTCAGTTCGCTCCAACGACGGGAAATCCGGGGCAAATTAACCTTTTAAGTCGCTACAGATGGAGATGTTTCAAATGCCGCGACGGTCCCGCTGAACAGGCGCTAAATGATGACGTCGACGGAGCAAAACAATAGATGCACCAGCTTGGTAGAATTTTTAGAACACTTTAAATCTGAGTCATGTTTATTTGCTGAAAATGTCAGGCTACAGATGTTCTCATGCCGTCACTGCTGTAGCTTTAACTTTTTTGTATTTTTAATTATCAGTTCAGTCTAAGCTATGACCCCCGCCCCCCAGAAAAAATTAATGAAAAGTAAAAACAAAAGAATAAAAAATAAAAACTATACCACTGTGCTGCGATTTAACGTATTCGACGCTCATTCAGTCCTTAAAAAAAAAAAATTAAAGTTGAAAGCGTAACTTTTAGTTTCAGCTTCATGACGTGACTCCGCGCAGGACGAGGCATTAATTTTCCCTGGGTAAGGTCTCACACACAGACTGCCACCGGAGAGCTGAGCATTTAAAGACATATCTAAGCTTTATGGTAGAACAGGCCTTAGAAAATTAAAGTACGAGGCTAGAAGCAAAGGTGAGGTGTACACCGACCAGGTGTTTTGTTCACTAACATGAAATATTACAGGAAACATAACACAAAGAACTAAAAACAAAAATGCACTACATGATATTAACTTCAAACGAACAGAAAAACATGCAGATATCTAGCCCGAACTTTTTTTTTTTTTTTTTAAAGAGTACTTTTAAAAGCCTTCCAATAATTTGCTACGATTATTTGGGTCAAGTGCGCCTGCAAGTCAATGTCCAGGCCTCAATTTACCCTGGAATGTGCCGCTCGTTGTTTTCCGTGAGGAGCGTACGTTATTCGTCATGATGTCACTCTCGGAGAGGCCCGCCCCTTTTCTTCTTGGAGAAGACGGTCGGCCATTTTAGGTTCAGCAGTCGTCATTTCACATCGCTACAGTAGGACGGAGAACGTCAGGACTCAATATTTCTCTTACAACTGTAGTGGAGAATTGCCTACTATGAACTGAAACTCTTCCTAAAATCAAAACAAGTAGATCCTAGTGTGAAGTGACGCATAAGCCAGTAGATTTCAGTGTCGAGTTGTAATTTTTTGCACCTCAATGTAGCTAGAGGAAATGGCTGTGGAAAGCATGACTGTCCATCCAAACTCCCCAACTACCAACCACGAACACAACAGTCTCCTGACTGACGAAAGGTCGAGTAATTCTACAGTCATATTTAAATGAAATTATTTATTTGTCCTGTGCTTTTACACAAAAAGCCCGGGGTTTCTTTTTCCTTTTTTTTCTGTCAGAGGGATTAAACTCGCCTTTTCTGGAAAACGAGTACAGAGGTAACGCCATGTTGATACGACAACGCCAACTGGGAGGCCAAAAAAGGCGTCCGGGATAACGCTGCTCCCTGAATTTTATTCCCGTTTATCACAATCAGCGAGCTGCCGACTCGAGCCAGCCCGACTCGAGGAAAAAAATCTGAGGTCGAAACGGCTGATAAATCATACTTCAGCGACCATACTTCACAATTCAGCGGTTGATTACAGCGCCTTGGTTAATTAGTCACCCACTCTTAAAAACCGTTAACTAATAAGATAAATTAATCGCGTGTAACGGTCACGGGGGTTCAAAAAAAAAAAATATATATATATAAAATCAAACTATTCTTTTGCTAACGGTGAGGCCTACATTCAGGCTAGCAGCGTTAGCATGCTAGCTGGTATTGCCAGCGAATGCCGTTGACAACACACGGAGGCTAAGCTAAGGGGGCTAATACTTGTGCTGACTGTAATTTTAAGATCGTCGATACCTCCAGTCACCGCTTTCTTTAATTAATAACCCAGCTTGGAGCTTATTTGATCAGTGTCGTCGATGAACCGGTTCACATTTATTCGCGCACAGCGGTTTATCGCTCCCGCGGCGCTACGCACTTAAAACTGGAGTTAGCCCCTCGTCGTACTGGTCATAAATCAGCGGATTATAGTTCCTTTTCTTAACACGCTTAAATAACCCGAGTTTAATTGTTTTTGAATGTTGATTTTTTTTTAAGGGTAGTTGTGGATGTGTTTTATTTAACATGCCATTTTTTATCCACAGTCGTGCCCACACTGACTCGTCCCCAACACCCCCCAAAACCCCCACCCCACCCTCCCCAAAAATGTGTAAAACGTCTGCAAAGCATCCCAAAAGTGTTTCAAGCCAAACACAAAAGTTCCCTTCTCCACAGTCCCCCAGTTGGCAAAATTTGCTGGTCCCCACTTTCCAAGCCCACCCCCGCCCCCCAAACCAGTACCCCCCCCCCCTCGAAAGGCTAGGGAGAAACTTTTCTTAATTTATTAATTTTTTAAATTTTTCTGTTTTGAGTGCAAAATGTGAAGAAAGCCTGTCACAGTAAGTATTCCCCATTTTAATCATGGCCCTTCTTGCTTATAGAATTGAGTTATGGAGTCAAACACTGAGCTAATAATGTGCCATAATGCATGGTAAACCATTTGATCCGGAATAATCATGTGCTCTGCTAAACTGAGATACTCTCACAGCTGTCTGTTAGGAGGGTGTGTGTGGAGATTTTACACTTTGGCTCTAAATGGAAACTTTGTGGTGTATTTAACATGGAGGACTGATAATGCACAGATCTGGACTTCATTGTGCTTAGCTAATAACTAAGTAAGTAACAGTTTTTCCTCTTCACAGCTCTGTACGGAGAAACTTGTTTTGGTAGCACAGAATGGGGTTTGTTTGCTGTTTAAGTTATTCCCTGAAGCAGCAGGTGGTGTGTGTGTGTGTGTGTGTGTGTGTGTGTGTGTGCGCACACATGTGTGTGTGCAGTATTCCAGCAGTACAGAGAGGCCAGCAGTTTTTGCCCACAGTGGACCCCAGCCACCCCCTATTCACAACAACCTGCCTCCACAATACAGCAAATCCCTGTTCTATGAAAGGGAGCCCTCCCCTGTTACAGGTCTGTGTGTTAGTGTCAGTCATAAAGTAGGGGGCTGATTTGGCGCCTCAGTTTGTGGTGTTTGATTAAAAGCTGATAGCTGTTGGAGGACAAAGAGTCTTACAAAGTGTTTGAGATAAGGTGGCAAAAATGGGCAGGACTGGGGCAGCTGGTGTCTGATACTGGGTGTTTTTCTACATATTCTCGGAGAGGATGAGATGATTTTATTCTGGCTCATGTTCCCAAGCGCCAAATATGAAGACAGATTTTGTTGTTTGTTCTGGATTTTGCGTTACGAGCAAACAGCGGAGAGCTGGATTTTGTCCTGGGAGTGATCCCGGGCTTTATACTCGGGTCTATTTTTAATAAGACAGAGTTTACTAGGTCATCTGTGGACATCTTTGCACTGTACCACCTAAAACTCAGTCAAAGCTGGAACAGCTACTAATGAAAGATGGCCTTGTACTCCTTGAAGCAGGGCCCTGGCAGCTTGAGTCTTGGTAGCAGCCGGGACTTGTGATGGAAGTTAAGATTTGTCCTCAGAGGACTATAAGTTTTCATTCTCGTGCTCCGAGGATGAAATAAGGGAATGAGTTTGTTGCGCTCTCTTTGTTTAAGATATTTGGTGTTTGCAGTGGAGAAATGAAGCTCGGGTTATTAAAGCTGATTAGTTTGCTTCCCCCTGAGAAAGCTGGTGTGCTGAGGATGTGGTGCAGTGCAGAGCGCACACAGTGCAGCTGACATTTTTTCTCAAAGGCAGATCAACTGTCGTCCACCACCTGCTCCATCTCGGCTCACTGTGGGCTCTGAGGAGGACAAAACCTGCCTTTGAGGGTCGGCTCTGAGTGGCAGCAGGCCTCTCAGTGACTCCTGTTCACATCATCCTGAGCTCAGGCCTCTCCTGGCCTGCTGCACACAGTACTTGCCAGCCTTCTTTGGGTATTGGCTTTAGGGGCAGAGATGCAACCTTCTTACTCAAGTAGGGAGGAACTAATATTTTTCTTTGTTACAAAACTTTATGTCAACATTTTATGATGTGTATCTTGTGCAATTTTGACGTAATAGAGTGCCTTAGGGATTTTTTCTTTTGTAGGCGGGCCCAGAAGTTGGCATTGACGTCTCCCCTCAGCAAAAAGCCAGTGCGAGTTTTCCATAGGCTTTTCAAAATAAGATCTGCAGGAAATAATAAATGAAGTGATAAATGTGTGTAACACACTAAATCAGTCCTGAGTTTTAGGACTCATTCTGGCAACACTCTGTTGACAGATGGCCAAACAGAGCTGTCTCTGTTATTTCTGTCTCTGCACCAGATAAATGTGCTTCATATGAGGAGTTCAAGCACAATAAAAAATCAAATGAGGCCTTTAGGTTATGTTTACTTCCAGCTCATTTTACTCTGGCAGTGTTCCAGGTGTTGGGACCAAAATGTGTGTGCATACAGGCACGAACACCTGCCAGAGTGCTCAGACTTCCTCTGTGGTAACTCCTGCTGCAGTCGGTGTCTCCGTGATCACATTCTGTCTGCGTGGTAGCGCACACACAGACAGGCTCACGGGGAGAAAACACACCAGCACTGCTGTCGTGGGTGTTAATAACAGGAGCGCAGTATTACATATGCACCCGACCTAATTTGAAGGCTAAAACTGTGCATGCAAGTCGCGTTGTATTCCTACGGAAAGGTGTGAACGCTGCTTTTGAAAGCCATGCACATGATGTTGAAGGTTTGCATTGAATTCACAGTTTTTGTGTATTTGAATTCACCGTTGGGCGTGTTTTTATCTGTCCTGCTGTTTGAGTGACCTAGAAAATAATCAGCTGTGCAGCCTGAGCTGGGGGCATAAAATATAAGGAGACTGCAGCAGAGTGTGAGTTTTGTTCTGATTAGTGTCTCTTATCTTCAGTGAGATGTCGTATTCCTCCCAGCGTGTGCACAAAGTGGTGTGTTTGACATTTTGCCTTCAGCTGTGTTAAACATTCAGCTTTGGCTCATTCTGAAGGCGCTTCCAGGCATTGTGGGGATGCATGTGAAGTAATGGAGCCTGATAAATGGTGCTTTGAGCAGCTAACTTCTAAAGTTTAATATCAGCCTGTCGTAGAGCCCAGCTCCTGCAGTTAAATTCACATTTACCCATCCAACAGTGTGACCGTTCCCCGGCAGAAAGCAGCACATGCTGCACAATAAAACTTAGAGTTGTGGATTAGGCACCGAGACCCCCCCCCCCCCAAAACAAACAAACAAACAAAAAACAACCCACCTCCTCCAACTCTTCCGGCGTGCACAGCTGAGGGGCATCATCTCTCCTGCATGTCCTGTATCTGCCCCAGGGTCTCCTCCAACAACATATCGTCCTTGTGAACTTTAAAATCCGATATTGTGACAGCTCTACTGTTAAAAAAAAAGGTAAAATCTCTGATATTAGCAGCATATCGGGATGGATTACTTCAGTATGTTAAACTGTCAGCGTTACCGAGCCTCTGTACTCATTTTCAGTGTGATTTATATATAAATCCATTTTAGGCTCATTAAATCGGTTCCTCTTGGTTTGTATCATTTTGTTACATGTTTATCATTTTAAAATTATGCAGTCAAAAACATTAAAGATGGCTGGCAGACTAAGATGGCGCTTTCTTTTCATATGCAGGCCGGAGGATGGAGAGCTGGAGGAGGGTGAGTTGGAAGACGATGGGGGAGAAATGGAGGAGGAGGAAATGGCTGGAGGTGCGTCAGCAGCAGGAGCGGGTGGAGATGGTGACGAAGGGGGTGGAGGAGGAGGCGAAGCAGGCGGCGAAGGGGCAGCAGAGAGGCCTCGGCGAAGTAGGGAGCGCCACGCTAGCAGCGATTCGGACGACGAGAGATCCCACCGACGTAAGAGGAAGCGGAAGAAGGAGCGGGAAAGGGAAAAGAGGAGGTCCAAGAAGAAACGCAAGTCACGACATAAAGTGAGAATTGTGGTTAATGCAGAAATGAAAACACACACTTTATTCTGGCTTTACCCTAAAATGTGAACCTGTGTCCGGTTCTCTCGTTTTCTCCAGCGTCACGCGTCCTCAGATGACGACCACTCAGACTACAGCGATGAGTCGGACTACAGTCCCAGTGAGAAGAGGAAGTATAGAGAGTACAGCCCCCAGTATGCTACTGTAAGTCTGAGCAGGAAAAGGTCCCCCACACTCATGATAACGTGAACATTGCGAAGTGTTCTCGATTTATCGATATCTGATCTGTCTCTAGCCTCACGGGAGCTACGGCGGCTCAAAGAAGGGCGGTTACATGAAGATGGACAAACAGGGCTACGGAGGCTACGATGACTATGAAGATGACAACTACGAGGGGGAGGAAGAGGAAGACATGGGTGACGATGACTACGATGACTTCACCAAGGAACTCAACCAGTACCGCAAGGCCAAGGAGGGAGGAGGCGGCGGCCGCGGAGGACGAGGTGGGTCCACGGCAGCTGGAAAAATAGACTTTTTAAACACATCCTGCTGTATGCTGAATATTTGTTCAGCTGAGAAATGATCCAGTTTCTTAACGAGGCCAAACACAGAAAAATCACACCTGAGATCAACATTGTGATCAGGCCCTCTGTCTTATCTGAGCCAAATTAAAACAGTTCAGTTCAATTTGCACATGTGGACAGACCGGTCTCTCTTATCAGTCCAAATTTCACAGATAAGTTGCTCCTGCCTCTGTAGCTCATTCTTACCTCACTTCTCTCTTTGTCTCTGCCCCTCTGCAGGGGGCAAAGGTCGTATGAAGAGCCAGCGAGGCCGTGGATTAATGAGAGGAGGGAGGAGGGGAAGAGGAGGAGGCAGAGGAAGAGGAGGGCGAGGTGGAGGAGGAAAGATGGGGGGAGACGATGATGGAGATGGCTACGGAGATGACCTAGAGGTGAAGATTAAACCCGTTCTTTTTTGCTTGGGTCAAAGGTTAGAAAGAAAATTTTCCTTTATTTCCTGTTTTTGTGTATGTGCGCAGTTGTTTAGATATATTGGAGGCGTTCCAGTAAACAAAAACCACGTGGAGCGATCGTTTCCATCACAGAGCAAGTCTGATCCTGGTGAAACAAACACGCAGCATCTGTGCTGCTTCTGGATGATCCTCACTTGTTGTCCAGCACTGAGATCGAGTGTGTTGGTGGTCTGCAAACTAATGATCTGTGTTATTTTCCTGTTCTCTCAACAATGAAGTACTTTCACAGTAGTCAGATCTGCTGCTGTGGTTCTCAGGAAAAAATACTGTGTTAAAACTTGAATGTAATTTCTGTGTATACCGTATTTTTCGGACTATACGTCGCTCCGGAGTATAGGTCGCACCAGCCAAAAAATGCATAATAAAGAAGAAAAAACATATATAGGTCGCACTGGACTATAAGTCGCACTTTTTTTGGGGGGGGGTTGATATAATCCGAGACCCAGAGCAGAAATTCCATCTTGAACGGCAATTTAAAATAATAATGGATTAAAGAACAGGACGAACACGGTTACGCCTACGTTACGCTAACGTAACACATTCAGCTACATGACGCACAACAAACACGTGTTCGGTATGTTAACGTAACATTAAGTTATTCAGATAACCATAGCATAAAGAACATACTAACAAGTTAACCAAACCATCAATCCATTGAATTCTTCATCCTCGGTGTCACTTCTAAACAACTCCGTACACTCCGTAGACGAAGCGCCGCTTCCTCTTCTGTGTCGCGTTAGTCAGACTCGTCGTCAGCTGCAGTTCCAATTATTCCAGCCTTTCTGAATCCCAACAGGACGGTTTGTCACTGAAGCCCATGTTTTCTTGATCCATCCAATGACTTCCAGGAAAGTTGGGTGGCGCATTCTCCCAGTTGCCGTTAAGCTGTGCTCTCCATCCATCATCCACTGCGCCCACAGGTTACGCAAGACTGCCTTAAAGCTGCAGTTCACGGAGATGTCAAGTGGCTGGAGTATTTTGGTTCATGTGTTATAAATGTCACATATACGTCGCTCCGGAGTATAGGTCGCACCCCCAGCCAAACTATGAAAAAAAGTGCGACTTATACTCCGGAAAATACGGTAACCAGCAGCCTCGCTCTATGGCCGCACTTTCTCTGAAGCTTATTCAGACTTGTTTGGAATTCATTCCTTACAGTATGGAGATGATGACTATGACATGGGGGACGATGACTACGATGACTACTCCAAAGAACTGAATCAGTACAAGAAGTCCAAAGACCGAGGCAGAGGTTTGTTTTCATCTCTTTCTTCCAGAAATGTAAAGTCTTATTGAAATTGGACCTTTTTAAAATTTTCAGTCATATGTTAAAGTGGTTTGTTTCAGTGAGGGGGTGAACCAAAGGGCCGCATTAAGTCCCAGGCTAAGATAACTAAGGATTATTAGGAATGCTGGGTTATGTAAAATAGGTCCTGTTTCTTTAAGCTTTGTTAGTGATGCACTAGCCAGCGTGAATTACCTGTACTGGCCAAAATTTCACTCACGCTGTCTATTAATTTCTTCACCAGGTGGTAAAGGAGGCCGCGGGCGAGGCAGAGGTAAAGGAGGGCGGGGTATGATCCGCGGAGCAAAGGGTCGCAACAGAGGGCGAGGAAGAGGAGACATGGGGCACGATGATGACAACGGAGACATGGACAACGGGGTGAGAGTGATTTTTATGAGATCAGTGTCCCGTAACAAACTGGACGGTCTAAATGTAGTTGGAGCTGATGTGTATTTGCTGATTGTGTGTGTCTGATTCAGGATGGTGGCTGTGATGGTCCAGGACCAGGGAGGAGGAATCAGAATGAAAAGCACCAGGATAAGAAGGGAAAGGCCATCTGCAAGTACTACATCGAGGGGAGATGCACTTGGGTAGGATGGCACAAATATTTGGTGTTCTTGTGTACAGTGTGACTCACAGTTTGGACTAAATAAAGTTTTTTAAAAAATGTAAATTACAAGATTTCAGGCTGCTTATCGCTTCATTAATATTCACTGTTCAAAAAAATTAAAGGAACACTTTTGAATCAGAGTTCAGCATCAGTCAGGTAAACCTCAGTGATACTGATGGGGTCAGGTAAGTATCAGAGGGGGTGTTCATCAGTTTCAGCTGCTCAGGTGTTCATGACATTAACGACAGGTGCACTAGAGGGGCAACAATGAGACAACCCCCCCCAAACAGGAATGGTTTCACAGCTGGAGGACACTCACATTTTTTCCTCCTCATCTTTTCTCACTGTTTTTCACTCGTTTTGCATTTGGCTAGGGTCAGAGTATTTCGGTACTCTTATGATATTACATACAGTTTTAGAAACCAATCTAAAACCGCCCATGCTGTTTAGCACACTAGCTACCCCTGAAACCAGATAGGTGTTTAAACATGCTAAAAATACAGCTTTCCTCTGTGCTGGTGCCAGTAATCTAGCAGAATCTCAGACCTGCCGTCCGTGCGCTCTGTGGAGATTATAATGGACCCTTTTTTCCAACCACCAGGGCGATCACTGCAACTTCAGCCACGACATTGAGCTGCCGAAGAAGAAGGAGTTGTGCAAGTTCTACATCACTGGATTCTGCGCCCGAGCCGACCACTGTCCTTACATGCATGATATCCTTTATTATACGCGGAGAGCCTCTATCAGAATGGGTAGTCTGGGGATATGGAGCAGGAACTGCTTTTCCAATCCAATCAATCTCTGACTAGAAAGAATTAAAAGCAAAGCCAGTACAAAGTTACATAAGTGAAATCCATCCAGGGCTTACAGCAGTTTATTGCTGGCAGCCCACCAGGCCTGCGGTGACCTTTGCTCCATATATGCACTGAGGGAGTCTTAAGATAAGAGCTCCAACCGTTATCTAGTCTAATTTTCCCCGTCACCTTTTTACACACAGAGTATAAAGAAGTTTAGAAAAGTGAACTAGCAAAATATTATTTATTAGTTTAACCTGTTCAGCTGGTTTCCATTCATTTATATATCTATTGATCAGGGTAATTTACCGCTGTATGTGAGCGAGGTTAAATATGATACAGTGCTGTATGACCTGAGTACCCTTTGTCTAATAACTATGTTAGCATAACTGATAATGTGGCTTGCATTTATGTTTTGGTGAGTGTTCCTCCTTGACTCCCGTGTTACGTGAATTCCCCTGTAAGCTGTTCCACACCACAGGGAAGTGTGTCAATGGTGACGAGTGCATGTTTTCCCATGAGGAACTCAACGATGACACCCGGGAGCTGCTGAACAAGGTGGGATCCTCCAACCCTGAAGCTACCCCGTTTATTTTCTCTAAACTCTGGAGATAATTGAAACATTATATTTTCAAACCTCCAAACTTTAATTTCTGCAGGCTGTTATAGTTTTTACTGCAGTTGTGTTTTTTAAGATTCGCCTAGCAGAGTATTTTTCTTTGTTTTGTAGATGCTGGCAGAGGACGCAGAGGCTGGAGCTGAGGATGAGAAGGAGGTGGAGGAACTGAAGAAGCAGGGAATTAACCCACTCCCTAAACCCCCTCCTGGAGTCGGCCTCCTCCCCACCCCTCCTCGGCCCATTCCTGTTGAAACCAACACAGGCGGTGGGGATTTTGGTGGGGCTGCGGCCGGTGACTTTGGGGGTCTTCCTGGACCTAATCAGGTGCCTATTGCCATCAAAGGTCCCCCAGGACCGGGGCCTGTCCCTGGCCCTAATCCTTGTGCTGGTCCACCTGTCCACGGTCCCGATGGAAGTCCCTTCCAAGGTGGGCCGCCAAATCCCACTGGCCCTCCCCCGCCCCACATGGGTCCCCCACCTCCTGCTGGAGGAGGGGGAGGTGGCATGGGGAAGAAGATCCCCTCACTGTTTGAGATTAAAGTTCAGCCCACAGGACAGCTGGCTCAGAAACTGGCGGTCAGGTAAGAGATCAGAAATGCAAAGAATTTTCCACATCCTCACTCTCTGTAGGGAAATCAAGTTCTCAGTTTTAGGAATGCAGGAATACTCTTGGAGGTTTTAACTGTGCAGACGTGGAAAATTGTTCTGAACACTGGTGAAATTTCTCTCTGTATTCACCTGTATTCAGCTCCCAAACCTGCAGGCCAGGAGTGTTCAGTAATTATTGGTGTAGTTTGTCAGCACATCTGTGAAAATGCAGCAGCAGCAGAGAGAATGAGGCCCAGCAGGAACCAATATCTGAAATGTGATTAACTGTAAAGTGTTTGGCCGAGTTGTAAACCCCTCTCCCTTTTGCATTAGAAGCCAGGCTCCCAGTAGCAATCAGGGTCAGACCGCAGCACCTGGACCCCAGGGGCCCCCGGGAGCCCCGCCTACCCGATTCCCTCCGCCTCCAGGTATGATGTCCCCTGACGTGCAGAACATGGGCCCCAACATTGGAATGAACCAGGGCCCCCCCAACATGGGACCTGGTGGACCGCCCATGATGGGAGGATTTCCACCTGGTGAAGGCCCTCCACATGGAGGTGCTGTACCTCCGGGTCCTCCTCAGGGAGGAGGAAACTTCTACAATAACTTCTACAATCAGCAGGAGGGTGTGAAGATGGAGGGAGTGGTGCAAGAAGGTGAGAGTAAATTTCAGACAATTTTAAAATGAATATCAAAGTAGAGTTAGAGCGTCAGTCGACGGTGGCTTTTAAACTCACGAGAACACGGTCTGTTCCCCATCAGGTGACAGTTTCCAGGGTTTTTCCAGCATGGACGAGAGAGGAGGTGCAGGAAATTTTGGGAATCAGTCAGGTGGCCAGGAAGGCTCTGCTAATGGAGCCGCAGCCAATCAGGGAGGGATCTCTGTGCCTGATTTTCTGCCTCCAGCTCAGCGCGTCCTCTTCATGAGGATCCAACAGAAGCAGCAAGAGGAAGAGGAAAGAGCTCGCAGGATGGCCGAGGGAGGAGCCGAAAAGAGCAGAGACGCTGAAGGTAGAGGAAAAGCATCTGCTTCTCTCTGTGTGAACATGTCCCTGTGGCTCAGGGAGTCGTAGCATCCTAAAGTATTCCCTGAAATTTTGAATCATCTGATTTAAAAAAAAATCTAATTTATGCAACTGCTTCATGTTCTCACTGTCATCTGGTATGTAACACACTACAGTCACCAAAAGGTGGCGGTAATACGCCTATAAGGTGTCTGCTTACTACCATCAAACAACAGAAATGCAACAAGAACGTGTTCCTGCTGTGGAGGCCAGGGTGAGATTAGAGGTTACTGTACGAACAGGAGGAACCTGCAGAGCCAAGGACAGCTTCAGATTAAAAATACTGTGTGTAACAGCTGTGAGAATTCAGACTTAACCAAGACATCAAACTCCTTCTTTCCCTAGGTGACTCAGGGAACTGGTACTCCAGTGAGGATGAGGACGGTGGTGGTAGCGTGACCTCCATCTTGAAGACACTCCGTCAGCAGACCCAGGCTCCTCAAAAATCAGACGGACATCCGAGCGACCCGCGTCTCCAGAAGGCCTCCCCCTCCCACCCTCCCGCTCGCCCAGCAGACCCCCGCTTGGCTCGGGACCCACGCTTGGCTCGTGCTGCTGAGTCGGCTCAAATCTCTGACCCCATCCACTCCACGCTAGCTCCATCTTCCTCTGGACCACCTGCAGACCCCAGGCTAGCTAGGCTAGCTGCTGCTGCCTCAGCAGGATCCACCTCGCACTCGCCTCCTGCTTCTAAGCCAGAACCTCCTCTGGTCTACAAGCCTCCTCCGCTTACAACCCCAGCAGTGGAAGAGGAGGAGACGGAGCGGGTTCTACGGGACAAGCCCGTGCCGATTCCTCTGGACCCGCTCATGGGCATGGCTCTGAAAGACCCACGTTCCCAGTTGCAGCAGTTCAGTCACATCAAGAAGGATATTGTTCTCCACATGCCAGCCTTCGCCAAAACCATCACGTGGTCACCTGAAGATCTGCTTCCGCTCCCTATCCCCAAGCAGGACCTCCTTCCTCTCCCCCCAGGCATCCCTCCTGTGTCCTCCCTTGACTCACGTCTGTCCCGCACTCAGCAACAGCTCCACACGTCACTCCCTCACTCACAGCCTCCTTCCATACAACCTCCTCCTTCCTTAGACCCCCCTGCTCCCGCCTCCTCGTCTTCCTCCCTCCCAGACTTTGAACTTCTGTCACGCATCCTGAAGACCGTTAACTCCAGCACATCCCAGACTTCTTCCCCTCCTCATTTACCCACCCCTCCTACCACTATGCCAGCGCTGGCTCAACCTCAGTCCATGCCTGCAGCTTCTGCAGAAAAGCCTGTTGACCCCCGTGTTGCCCGCAAAGTCCCCTCTGACCCTCGTCTCCAGCCACAGAAGTCAGCACTGAAGCAGCCATCCGAGCCCGTGCCCCCTCCCTCCACATCTCCCACACCAACATCTAGTTCCTCTCCACCTGCCATCGCTCCCTATGACCCAAGGTTGCTCTCCTCCGTTGGGGCAGGGCGCAGTGTGGGGGCCGGGGCACCAGGGGGAGCCAGTGTGCTGAGCAGCATTAGTCTGTATGACCCTCGGACTAGCAAACCAGGCAGCCCTGGTACCAGCAGTGGCTCTAACAACTCCCCCAACTCAGCTAGCCAGACTGAGTCCAAACCCAGCGACCCCCCAACGAGTAAACCTAAATCCAAGGAGCCCCTCTTTGTTCGGAAGTCTGCATTGGACCAACCAGAGCCAGAGAAAAGTGGAGAGCAGGGGACGGATCGATACAACAGCTATAACAGGCCCCGGCCCAAGCCTGCGCCCTCACCTAACTCCACAGCTCAAGGGGGGGCTGCTGCAGCTGGAGTGGCCCCAGCTGGAGGTCAGGGTGCTGCTGGAGACCAGGGGCCTGCAGGGGTCCATAACCTACCAGTGTCCTCTTTATTTGGTGTTGTGAAGCAGGCCGCTAAGCCCGGCGGGACAAGCAGCCCCTTTGGGGGAAACAGCCCAGCACAGTCTGATCAGGCGGCCGCGGAGCAGGACAACGGCTCCCTGAAGGAGGTCTTCAAAGGCTTTGACCCCACAGCCTCCCCCTTCTGCCAGTGACACTGATCCTGGGGGGGTGGCTGCCGTGGGTTCTGGACGCTGAACATATCGGTGAAAAACAGAGAGACACACATGCACTGCGGAAACTGCCTGTAAGACACATTTTTGATAGCTAATTGGCAGCAGACATATTTCATGCACACACAAACACACTTAACCAGTGTTTCAGATTCTATGAAAGACTCTCGGGTAGCGGGAAAGAGTTTAAAATTAAATGTCTATTTTAAACAAACGTATTGATGTATAAATAGATGTATCCTCTTCATCTCAGTGCTAATGAAACGATTATCCCCACAGCATCAGGACACATTTATATGAAGTGAGCCTTTAAACTGGTTTAAATCTTTTTATTTAAGTTTCTCATTTCCTTTTGTAATTCTTCTCATCTTAAAGCTGATGTGCTCGTGTACATATGCATATTTTTGGGTTAGTTACAGTTGGCTGTGCTCTTTGTAACAAATTAAAAGCTATTTTTTTCTCTGATTTTTCCAACGATATTTTGCTTTTTTTTGGCGTTTCTTTGATCAGAATCAAGAGCTCTGAGGCAACTTCCTGCCTCCATATCACTGCCTTTGCTTCCACTGTCCTCCGTCTTCCTGCTACCAGCCTTTGAGTTATATCAGACTAACGCATGTATTTTGTTTCTCTCCATGTTACATTTTTTTTTTTTTTTACAGAAACAACTAAAAAGGTCTGAATCTTTATTCTGCCTGATGGCTTTTACGTCTTTGCACTGTCAGCTTGTATTTATACCTTCAGCTGTTCGTGTACAGCTCCATTTCAGGTGACAGGCTCCATAACCACTACGCAGATGTTGCTCCTTCCCCCTCGTTCACACAGATATTGCCTTTACTCCGGTCTCGTTGCTGCGAGGAGAAAAAGAACGTTTGGTTTTATCGGTTTGTGAAAACGGAGAGCGTCTAAGCTCCAGTTTCTGTAGCTTTAAGGTGGAGAAAAAGCAGGAAGTGTGTGTAGCTGCTCAGACTGATGACGGGCTCCATCACTTTGCTCTCCACTGGCACATTCAGGTAGCGGTTAGCTATCCATGGGATCATGTTCTTTTACCTCTGCTGCCAAAACAGGTTTGGTCGGAGTTATTTCCATTTATTTGCTCCTGATTAGAGTCGAATTAAGTCGTCCTGTTGGTTTCTTTTATAACCCGTTTTGCTGCCTTGGGGTATCAATTTGAGAAGCTTGGCTGATGGCACCATGACAATCATAAACTACGTTTGGACCTAAAATTAAATTAATGTGTAAGTCTTGCATTTATCTGTACTTCCTGTGCTTTTAATCTGAACCATGCCATCCAAAAACAAAAGCATTTAACACAAACTGAAACTGTTTGCAGTGCACGCCTAACGGTTTGGACTCGCCGTTTGGGTGAGAGTCTGAGTCCTTTAAACGGCGAGTCCAGCGTGTGAATCGGGCCGAGGGAAAGCAGTTGTTCCTGTTTGTTACGCGAAGGCAGCGGTTTAGTTGCCGGCCTCGTTGGTGAACCTGTAGCCGCGCGGTCAGTGTGGAGGTTTCACGCGGTTTTGTCCTCCTGAAGGTGAAGATTGTACAACAGCTCTCAGGATCGCCGTCGTCCGTCTCGTGTTTAAATGGTGATTGGTTTTAATTTATTTTTTATACCTGGATAAATAAACGTCTTCATTTTGTATGTCAGAGATTACCACCCGCCTCAGTGGGACGCAGGCACTCTGCCGCAGTCAGAGGAGATCAGAGATGTTTATATCGGCATTTGGTTTCTGATGATGATGATTCGCTGTGATCTCCCTGTCAGGAGGCTGAGTGCCAGCTACAGCAGGTGTGAAAGTCCTTTGTTTTTTCCCTTCATGGCTCTGTTGTTGTTTTTGTATATTTTATTGTTGTTTGTTTTTCCCTCACTTTGTAAATTTGATCTGTATCCAGTTCCTGTCTTGGAGGAGTGGAGTTTTCTAACTGTACACTGTAGGTGAGGTTGTAAGTATTTAAATAAAATTAATACATGATCAATCAGTTACAAGTGTTTCCTGTTTTTGTTACCTCGATGATTAATTTGACCCATTTTGTGTGCTTTTGAAGTCCCGATTGTTGAGCTGCTGAAGGGCGTGACTGCTGAGCCGATCTTTTTGTTCTGATGAACTATCTGCTGACTGAGATCCCACACGTATCCGTCACAAGCAGGCGTTCTGCTCTCGGGTTTCTTGATATCGTTCTCCCGTATGTTTAGACCCGGACCGTGCGGTTCTCGGCTCGGCCCCTGTGGATTTGGATCAGTACCTCAGCAGCACGCAGCCTGTTTCCTGGTTAACAACGATCCTCTGCTGACTTGCTTCCTGCTACCCTCCCATCCTGCAGCACTGGCTCCAGGAAGACGAGTTATTCATCCCGAACCTCAAAGGTTTCCTTATTGCACACGTGAATGCACGTGCTCTCCACTGCCAGCACGGTGCTGCACGTTGTGCCTGCCTGTGACCTTCAGCACAGCTGCTGTTTATCATGAAGTGAAACTAATTTGATGTGCGACGTGCAGGATTGTTGTTTGTGTTGTCACAGACTGGAAAATGGCACAATGCAGTGCAGAACAGCGAGGTTCTAATAATTAAAGCTTATTAAGTCTGAGATCAAATAAATGATTCCACATCCAAGGTGTGCAGATCTGTCAGGACCTGAGGCAACAGAGGAGGGTACAGTCACAGTAAAAAGCACCTACACCCTCTTTAAATTCTAATGTTTTACATATCAGGACACCAAATTGTCTTAAAATGAGGTAAACACAAAACATGACAAATATTTAACAGAAATCAGAGGGTAGTGACCACGAGTCATACACTGCTTTATCAGGGTATTTTACTGTGGTTTGAGTCTACTGTATAGACTCTAGTAATTTACTACACAGCAGTGAATTCATTATGTAGTCTTCTATCCAATCATGAGAAAAATAAGTTTTTATTACAGGATCTTATGCAGTCCTGTGAAAGCTAAGTACATCCTCACTGCTTCCATGAGGAGTGAAGAGGATGAGAAGCATCCGGGCGCTGATAATCAACATGTGTGAGCACCTATAAAAGCAGATGTTTTGGCAGTTCGCTGGTCTGAAGCGTTCAGGTGTGTTAGCACGATGCCAGCGAGGAAAGATGTCACCAGTGATCTCAGAGAAGTAATGGTTGCTGCCCCTCAGTCTAGGAAGGGCTGTAAGGTCATTTCCAGACAAAATGAAGTCCATCATTCAAGAGGAGAGGACATCCCAGCAGATTCACCCTGAGGTCAGACCCTCAGAGAAACTGCAAAGAAAAAAAAAACCCTACTCTGCAGGCCTCAGCATGATAAATGTTGAGGTTCATGACAGCACAGTTAGAAAAAGACTGAGTGAGTCTGGTTTGTTTGGAAGGGCTGCAGGAGAAAACCTCTTCTCTCTAAAACATGGCAGGTTTGCAAAGCTGCATCTGAACAAACTATAAGGTGGCTGCATCAATGTCCTCTGGACAGATGAGACAAAGTGGAGATGTTTGACCACAATGCACATCAGCACAAACACCTCAGACTGGCTGACAGCACGGTGCTGGAGGAGTGATGGTTTGTGCGGCAGCCTGCAGTCACTGAGGGGACCGTGAACTCCTCTGTGGACCAGCGTATTCCAGAGTCAGTCTGAGAGCTGAAGCAGCAGCACCCTGATCCCGAGGCAGAACATTTTAGAGGTTAAAATTAATGATTTTTCATTATTGATAATAACACTCAGTTCACAGAACATTTAAACCATTTTATTGTTTTACCAGAAAAAAATCAGTTTATGATGTTTACAGATAAGACTGTCATGATTTACTGAGTCTCCTCAATGAAGACCACCCTGATTGCTTCATTTATCTCTGACTTCAGTCTTTCTTAATTTGGTCAAACTGATCAGCACATGAAGCCCGAGAAGGCTGAGGAGCCCGAGGAGTCTGTGGTGCAGAGGTTTGTTGAAACTTGTGACATGAACTACTTTCCGTTTCATTGTCGTATTTATTCTTAACTTCTCCCTTTTCTTATTTTGAGCCCATGTAAAATTATTAAAAAACAAAGAAGAAAGTTCACATTTTCAGCCATAAAAACTAAATAGAAACCAGTAAACCCAGTCTGGAAACTGCACCGAATGGAAAGTTTCAGCAGTTTTCCAGACGAGCTTCATGGGATTGAATCTGGTGACACTCTTCTGAGGACGACTCAGGGAGCCGTTTCTGGAAATACGCTGACACACGCCTCGTAGCACGATGCATTATTGTTTGGTATCCCTCTGAGTGTAGATGGCCTGTACTCATAATTCAATTCAATTCAATTCAATTTTATTTATATAGCGCCAAATCACAACAAACTGTCGCCTCAAGGCGCTTTGTATTGTGGGTAAAGACCCTACAATAATACAGAGAAACTCATACTGGTGTTTTCCCAGAGTTCCCCTGCCCTGGGCTCAGTGTATCTGTCATTAGTAATCTGCTTAGCTGCCTGTTCAGGGAAACTACCTGCGGTGAGTGTATATTTAGAAGATCTGATCCTCTTAGAGGATGACTTCAGCTTGGATTTGGAGCCTCGGCGCTCCCGGTGCCGGTCCTGTGTGTGAAGGGTGACGCTGACTGGGAACTTTCAGTCTCCGTTCGCAGGATCTGTTACATCTCTCTCATTTGTGCCTGTCCGTCTCACCATCCCGGGAGTCACTGGAAAAAATTCCCACATGCTGCACGTTGAAGAGAAGAGGACAGAAGTTAAAGCACTAAAGAGATTTATTGCACCCAGAAGACCGGCAATTACTATTAAAGACCTCCTTTGCTTAAACAATTAACCAACTAATCTCATCATCTGTGTCAAATAAAAGTAAAGAACATTGTTTTCCTGTGGTCGTTTTCTCTCCCAGGCGCCCACGCTCTGCAGAGGGAGTCTGTCTGTCTGTCTCTGTCAGCTGATTCAGATAAGAGCGTCTGTGGATGCCAGAAATACACAAATATGAAGTCCCGCCTCTCATTTCTTCCCTGTCTTTGTCTTCTGATGCTGGGACAGCCGAGCTGATATTTAGACCTGCAGGATGTGTTTCTGAAGCCTGTGACCTGCAGCAGAGCCAGCTCTCAGGCCACGCTCCTCTTTATAATTTTATATAGCAAAGCAAGCACCACGTACATGTTTGTGCTGTGACTTCATTACTCTTAGTAGCACACAGTCGTAGCTTTCATTCTGGATAAAAACCTCAGATGCTGCATTTTATTAAGTTAAATAACAGATAATTGGTTGTCATAAACAAGCACTATCAAGAGTTACATGCTGGCGTCATGCTGCATATTCCAAATGTAATATAAAGGTCACCAACCAAAAATGCACAAACCTGGAACCACGTCACTGCCAGCTGATTGAAAAATGCTAAATTTATTCAAGAACAACGCTGAACTGCCTTCGCAGTGACCTCAGTGCTCTCTGTGGACGGTGCGTTGGGCCAAACTGTGTGTGAGCCATGAATCTGCACTGCACATGTCACAAACTGGCAGCGTGCCTCAGCAAAGCGCACCTGGTGCTTTGCAGCCAATTAATTTCCAGCTGAGTTTAACACCTCTATTTTCTGCAAGCTTCAGCTGTTTTGATATATTTTTGTCTGCAGTAATTAAAAGTCTGTAAATGTAACTCCAGACCAGTCTGCTGCCAAAAAACACCACCAACTCCACCCATCTGGTGCTCCAACTGATTCTGTCAGAAGAAGTGAATGTACAGCTAAACCCAGCGAGCTTCACGCGGCCTCTCGTGACGTCAGACGATCCAAAGAACAAATGATTTCTGAGAGGCTGCAGAGAGAAGTGTCTGCAGTGTTCACTGTGGCCTTCAGCTGCAGAGCTTCTGATGAATAGATCAGCAGTGTGAGGTTGACATGAACAAACTGACATCATTGTGTTGGTATGTATCTGTTCAACATGTGACTGAGGCCCTTGTGGAAGACACATGCTTACAGTGCCACGCACACGAGTGCCTGTGTGTTCCTACAGATCTGCCTAGCACACTTCAGTATCTGTGCTGTGTGTGTGTGTGTGTGTGTGTGTGTGTGTGTGTGTGTGTGTGTGTGTGTGTGTGTGTGTGTGGTCTTTTGTATTAATCATCATTTTACTTACAGTGCATATACCCCTGCTGTCATTTTTGTTACAGTGTGGCAAAGCCTGAGGTTGATAGTAAGCTCATATGATCCCTTTGTGCAGTGGAGGTCTCTGTATCGAAGCTAACCCCTCTGCCAACACTGTGAAAATCACTACAATGTGGTTCTTGTGTTGTAAACATTCACTGTACATTCTGATTCACTACTAATAGCAGCTTTTTAATTTTAACACGTGCCTGGGAATAAAATCTATATCCTATGGCTGGATTTTTAACTAAAAGAGCAAAATAGCTGATCTAGGTCTGTGAGATGATTTGCTGGTGATAATGAGATCACAGAAACTCATCACCCAAACGTTTCCAGCAGGTCTGCAGTGACTCTGTTCTCACTGCTGCTGTTTTACAGTCCTCTGAGGGCACGCTACGTTCTCCGCCCCAAACAAGCGGTAGACAAGGTCAGCGAGTAGCTGGTGAGCATATGGAGGAAGAACACTGAGTGGATACTGGACTTAATTTGCACAGTGGTTACACAGATGTAACCAATTGAATGACAATGTTGATTTTTGTTTTTTTGGTGATTAAATCAGCTATGGTTTGCTAAATCACCCCCCCCCCACCCCGAGTGTTTTCATGGAGCTTTGTGTTGGTTCTGATGGACAGCAGCCTTAGTTTCAGATGCTCTTCAGCACATTCTCTTAGCAGATCTCATACACAGTGAGCTCTTCAAGCTGCTTCAGCCTGCCTGCAGCACGTCTGCAAGCCACTTTGCAACCCACCCCCACCCCCACCCCCCTTGCATGCTGGTTTAGTCATTCACTGTCACTGATGCCGGCTCTGCTCAGCGCTGTGGTCTGAATGCTGCTTCCCAACTCACGTTTTCTGCGTCTGCACATGGAAAAACGGAATCATTCATATGCAGATGGAAATAATAATAATGTCCTTTTGACTGCAGTGGTCCTGTATCTGTATCTGTCTGTGTGGCCTCCACTTGATGGTGGGAGGGTTAAGATGTTTTTGGAGTCTGCAGGATAATTATGGAGCCCTGTAGACTCCTGAGAGTGTGACGGGAACACTGTCATTGTGTCATTGTGTGCCTCTGATGCTGTCAGGGATATCTAGCCAGCTTCAATCAGACCTGGATACTGTGAAAAGATGAAATCAGCATCTGATTGATTGAACACAAGCCTCACTGTCTTAGTCAGGACAAGACTTCAAGGAGAACTGAGGAGCTGAAGCACATGTTGTTGTTGTTGTTGTTGTGTGTGTGTGTGTGTGTGTGTTTGTGAGATAACAGTGTTTATTCCCCCGCCATGTCAAAAGTGTGGGATTGTCAAGTTTGCAGTTCCCATGGGGCCTTGGCGTGCACACACGCACACACACACACACACACACACACACACACACACACACACACTGGCTGTCATGATGCCTTCCCTAGCCTATTCTCCTAACTCACCACACTAACATGACTGACCCTGAGTCTGACCCCAGCCTGACCCCTGACCTGCACCCCTTTCTTATTTGAACCCCCAAACAGCGATTTGAAGCCATGGCAGAAAGTGGAGCCCTCTCAGAGGTCCACGGCTCCAAACTGGCCCTCACAAAGATAAACATTCACACCACTTCCTGTGCCTGGTGAAAGAATTCCTGCCATCGCTGCTCCCATCCTGGGAAGACTCCTCCTTTCCTTTCCTTTTTTAAAATTTACTTTCCTCCCTTTTTTTTCTGTCCTTTCTCTCTGCTGGTGCTCAGGTTACTGCAGGTCATGGCTCGATGGTCACTGTCCTTGTTGCCATCAAAACAAATTCTTTTCATATCTCCTTCCGTTTTCCTCTTCATGCTCTGTACTGGTCCCGGTCCTCCTCCATGATGGATCACTTGTGCAACTAAACAATGCTGTGCTTTCCTGTCAGAGGCAAAGGGAACACGATATTCTCAGCCGGGCCTCGGACGATCTGGCTGTCTGAAAAAGGAAAAGCTTTTCCTCTGTATGCTGACAGTCATCCTGAAAGTTACACTTAATGTCATCATTCCAGTGCTGTGTGAAGTTTGGGAGAGAGCTCTGCAGTTATGAAACTCTGCAGTATAGTTTCAGAAAATATGTAAGCATCTAGAAGTTGTTTTGAAGCCAGTTTTTGGGGGTGTAATCTGAGAGGTCTTATTAGACTGCAACGCTGGATTTCAGGCTGCCGGTTTATTTAGAGGCTGTGCAGCACAGACGTCTTCTGAATGAGGGGTGGGATGTTTTCAAAATAAGAAGTTTTAATATACACTGTTCAGAAAGGACTCTTTGAAAACACATCAGATCTCAGTGGAAAAACACGATCGTGGATATCTACACTGGTATTGACTGAGTAATGAGACAGTGGCTCCAAGGGTTTCATCCTGACACCTGATGGCAGTCAGGGTGCTGAGCCTGCAGAGGTCTGTGTGACCCTCCATGGATATGCCTCCCCAGACCATCACTGACCCACCACCATCCTGCTCAACGATGTTACAGGCAGCATAATGTTCTCCACGGCTTCTCCAGACCCTTTCACGTCTGTCACATGTGCTCAGGGTGAACCTGCTCTCACCTGTGTAAAACACAGGGCTCCAGTGGAGGACCTGCCAGTTCTGGTATTCTGTGGCAAATGCCAGTCAGTGCTGGGCAGTAAGCACAGGACCTGCTAGAGGACACTCTGTGCCTTTTTTTTTTACCCTGATTCTCCTATTCAGAGATCAGTGTTGAGTGGTTTAATAAGCAAAACAAACTTTCTTGTGAAAATGGTCAGGTGCAAGGACTGGACTAAAAATGAGTGAAAAAGCAGCCAATGTCCAAGGAAAAACTTTGGAAACCTCCAGAAAGCCTGGAGAGAGTCTGACTCCTTGGCTCAATACTTTTGCTCAGTACTGTAGTTTCTCCAGGACACAATAGTTGAATGAGAGCCAACTAAATCAATCATTCTGCATAAATGCAGCCACTCATCGACTGGTGAAACCATAGCCTGTAGATAAAAGATGGATGTAGCCACTATGACATCAGCATCATCTGTTTTGGCTGCTGCAGTGTTAGTTCCTGGGACTAGAAATGACCACATTTGCACAAGTCGGTGGAGTGCTAAGCTAACAGTTAATGCTAGCAAACTTGGTTAGCAAGCTGCAGCCGTACATGGACGAATGTGACGCACACAGATACACACATCTGCTGATCAGTGCAGTACAGACTTACAGCAGACGCTCCCCAACTTTACCAGTCTCCAAACGGATGAGTTATACAAATATTTGCCTGCTGCACAGTTGTTATGAAGGAGGAAACAGGCCAAACCATTTTTATGCCAGGACATAAACATATTTCTGTCTGCTGTAAAGTCCTGTTTAGCATGGAGTCAGCCTCAGAGAGGAAATGCAGTTTCTGGCTCGTCCTTCATCTTTCAGCCCCACAGGATGCTGATTGGTTGAAACACCACACATATCAATTATGCTCCTCTGATTCTGATTCATTCATATTAAATATTACATTAAAATCTGACATTTTAAAGCATTTTTGCCTCCAGTTTATTGAAACTTTTACAGTTCTTGCAGCCAGTTGTGAAAAACTTCCGATACGTGTAGCTCATGTCATGTTTTCCACTCAGGTTCTGTGATACTGCACAATCAGGGTGATATCCCCTGAGTGCAGGCTCACTCAGCATTGTTAAAGCATGCCACAACACGCCAATGGAAAACACACACAGTAGCTGTCAGTGGCAGCACAGCATTAAACACAATCACTGATGATCGCGTGGGCTAACTTTGCTGCTGCGAGCAGGACCAGCTCACCTCCGAGCGCCGAGTTTTATTAAACCCAGGGGAATCGTTTCCAGTGACGTCGGGACAGCTTGTAGTGTGTCAGGCCTCCTTTCCCAGAGACTCCAACATCAACATCTCAACTTCCTGTTGTTCAGCGGACTGAACCGTCCACAGGCCAGATTTAAAAGTGGCCACTGCCGGCACGTTCCCAAAGCCACGCTCATTCACACAGAAATACACACACACACACACACACACACACACACACACACACACACACACACACACACACACACACACACACACACACACACACTCTTCAGCAGCGCAGTAAACATTGGCACCGGGTTTTGGACTCGCCTCTGTTGTGTGCTTCTTAAGAATGGAGATATGCACCTCTTAATCCAAATGGCACACACACACGCGCACACATGCACACGCACACACATGGATATAAGCATGGTTTGCTTCTCAGTCCTGACGTTTTACGAGATAAACATGGGTGATAGTTTTAAAGCTTCCATCTGTGAAGCTTCCCATGTTCCAAAAATACACACACACACACACACACACACACACACACACACACACACACACACACACACACACACAGCCCTCAGTTATACTGGAAATGTTCCAGCATCAACAGGGCGTGCTGAATGTTTGTTTGTGTTGCATTTCAACCATTGAGGTTCCCAGGTCTACGCTGTCTGTCAGTCACTCACACATAAACACGTGTTTGTACTGTAAACTCGACTACACGCCACACAGCCCCTAAACCTCCCATTAACATGAAAATAACTGACCTTAACCCTTGAACCGAGTCTTAAAGGAGCAGAACGTGAGCTGAGAAGACTGAGATCCCTTTCATGTCTCTTCCATAAATATAATGTTACAGCTTGTACTCAGTCAACCTAACCTGGCACAACAAATCTGTCCAAAGTAGACCTATCAGCTCACTGATTCTCACATACAGTACAGACCCATTCCAAAAAATTAGAATATCATGGAAAAGTTGAATAATTTCCATAATTCCGTTCAAAAAGTTAAACTTTCATAGATTATAGATTCAGGGCCCACAATTTAAACAATTTCAAGTATTTATTTGTTTATTTTTACATAATTTGGGCTTCCAGCTCATAAAACCCACGAAAACAGGATTTCAAAAAATTAGAATCTGTGGAGAAATCAGCCCAAACTACTTCTCAGTTTTTGCAGAAAAAAAACAAATTAGGATCACATCAAAATCAATCAAAATATGGTACTTTCAAAACGATATGTCAATCTTCAATACTTGGTTGGGAATCCCTTTGCTTTAATCACTGCCTCAATGCGACATGGCATTGAGCCAATCAGCCTGTGGCATAGCCTGGGAGTTATGGAAGCCCAGATTTCCTTGATGCTTGCTGTCAGCTCTTCTTTGTTGGTGGGTCTGCTGGCCCTCATTTTCCTCCTGAGAATTCCTCATCGATTCTCAATGGGGGTTTAGGTCCGGTGAGTTTGGCTGGCCAGTCAAGCACTGTGATGGCATGGGCATCAAACGAGGCTTTGGTGCTTCTGGCGGCACGGGCAGGGGCCAGGTCCTGCTGGAAGATGAAATCTGCATCTCCATACAGATCCTCAGCAGAAGGAATCATGAAGTCCTCTAAAACATTCTGGTAGACTGACTGACTGTGGATATTTCACACTGGACCTCAAGCAGTTTGGGTTCTGTTCCTCTCCCGTCTTCCTCCAAACCCTTGGACCTTGATTCCCGAATGAAGGGCGCACTTTACTTTCATTGGAAAAGAGGACCTTGGACCAGTGGCCAGCGGTCCAGCCCTTCTTCTCCTTGGCCCAGCTGAGATGCTTCCTACGTTGGCTCAGGTTCAGAAGTGGCTTGACCCGAGGGACCCGACAGTTGTATCCCATCTCCTGGCTGCGTCTGAATGTGGTGGTTTTTGAAGCGGTGACTCCTGCCTCATTCCACTTTTTCTGGATCTCTGCCAGATTCTTGAATCTCCTCTTCTTGATAATCCGCTGAAGCCCACGGTCATCTCTTTTGCTGGTGCATCTTCTCCTGCCACATTTTGTCCTTTCACTAGACTTCCCATTGATATGCTTGGACACAGCACTCTGTGAACAGCCAGCCTCCTTAGCTATGAGGTTTTGTGGTTTACCCATCCTATGGAGGGTATCAATGATGGTCTTCTGGCCAGTTGTTAGGTCTGCAGTCTCCCCCATATTGAACCGAACTGAGACATTTGAACCAAACTGAAGCAATTTAATGACACCTGGGGAAACCTGTGCAGGTGCTTTGAGTTTAGTAGATGATTAGTGTGTCACACTCAGTTTAAAAGATTCATGCCCTGCAAAATTTGGGCTGATTTCTCCACAGTATTCGAATTTTTTGAAATCCTGTTTTCGTGGGTTTTATGAGCTGGAAGCCCAAATTATGTAAAAATAAACAAATAAATACTTGAAATTGTTTAAATTGTGGGCCCCGAATCTATGAAAGTTTAACTTTTTGAATGGAATTATGGAAATTAATCAACTTTTCCATGATATTCTAATTTTTTTGGAAAGGGTCTGTATATACTGTTTATTGAAGTTTTTTTTTTTTTCATCCATAGACTGATCATCTGTAAACTGCACACGTGCAACTAACTCTGAGCTGCTGAACTGGATCCGCCAACTGTGTTTATGTATTTTTGATGCAATTATTCTTGAAATAAAACGGCTTTTGTGTGTGTTAGTTGCACCAGCTGTCCTCCAGTTTCGGTGAGTGTACTATCGTATTTACATGTTAGCATCAGTTGGCAGATGTTCATGGATAAAGCTTCCAAACTGAGCTTTCTACTGTTGGCTCAGACCTTCACTCACTGCTCCAAACATGGTCACTGGCTAAAAAAACCCCACAATAGCCCAAATGGTAAACATTAGGCTTCAGATTGGTCCATCTTATACACGCAGTGTATGGAACAATAGTCCATTTAGTCCACGGCAATAAAACACATTAAGCAGTGAGCGTTGTAGGTGGTGGTTAGCAGAGTTTGTCACCTTTAGATAGAGTCATGCTAATTGTTTCCCACTGTTTCCTGTCTCTGTACCAAGAGTGGCATGAATTGCACTCAAACACCCCTGTGAGGAAGTGAGGTCCATGCTTTCAAGATTTAAAGATGAATTTTTGGACACATGCATGCGCACTGTTTCCCTGCTGCATTCTGGCACAGCAGTAAGTAGAAACCATCCGGCCGCTTCCCTTCCTCTCTTTCTCTGCTGCTATTTATTTCACTGTGTTTGTTCCAGGAGGGTGGGGGCTCTGACCCTCCAGATGACCTCTGAGCCTTGACAGAGAAGAGGAGGGGGAGTAAGAGGAAGGAGTGCAGGGAGAGAGGGAGGAACACAAGGAGACCAAAGAAGAAGAGGAGAGGATTGTGGGAACAGAAGGAGGCCGGAGAATCAGCCCCGGATGGGTTTAATGCACAGTTTTGATGCTGAGGATAAAAGAGAGTGAGAGGTGGAGGGGTGGCTAAATTGTGGGATATTTTTGTGTTTGTCACTCATGAATGCAGTTGTGTAACAGTACTCCAGAGTTGTGGAGGTGAAATCATGTATTTGTGTTCGTGCGTGCTTCTCTGTGACGTGTTTATGTTAACAGTTTCATATTTTAAGGCTATGGTGACACATTTACGGTGTCCTGTGTGGGTTTTTTTTTTTTTTTTTTGCCCTCGGTCCTCTGACATCATTCATTGTTTTGGTTTCCAATGCTGGCTGACTCTCTGGGAAACCCGGCTGGAAAAATGGCATGACATTCACTGAGTCAGTCTGCAGGGAAGCCCAGCAGTATATGAGGAACTTTAACTTCACTGCTCAAAGCTGTGAAAGCTGATTTTGTCCATGTCACCAAAGTTATTTTTAAAAGAGCGCCACATTGTTCAGATGAAGTGCCACAAATAGTGCTGAAATCACTTCTTTTATGTCTTCAGCCTGAAGATGTTAAAGATAATTTCCAAAAAGTGTTGCCTGTGTTGCAGTTACAGGAATATTTTACATTCAAAAAGTCTACAAGTCACACCCACCCCTCCCGTGTGCTAAAAGGCATTTTAAAGACTCAGCCGTCCAGTTTTTCTTATTTATACTGATGCCTGATGACTGATTCACTACAAAGAATAGAGTCAGATTTACAGTAATATGGCAGTTAGTAACAGCTGAATATGGTGATGGCCCAGTGCCAAGTGCAAGGCTTTCAAATGGTCTACAACACAACAGGTGACATCACAGTGGCTGAGGTGAACTTTTTTCACGTGTTCATCACATCGGTTTAACCAACTCCTCCCAGCAGCACATGGGAGACTATTAGGCCTCTCTATTTTGAAGCTCAAAATAACTTTCAACAATCAGAAAAACATAAAAACTGCTCATATAAACTCACCAAATTTCATTAAACAATAAAAATAAATAAAAGTTAAATCTTTGTTGGTTTTGCCAAATAATAAGATCTGACAAGGCTGTCATCCCCTGGAAGCTAAACTTCTACCATCCATCCATCCATCCATCCATACATCGATCCGTCGATGCATCCATCCATCCATCCATCTGTCTGTCCGTCCGTCCGTCTGTCCATCCATCCGTCCGTCCGTCCATCCATCCATCATCCATCCATCCATCCATCCATCCGTCCATCCATCCATCCGTCCGTCCATCCATCATCCATCCATCCATCCGTCCATCCGTCCGTCCATCCCTCCGTCCGTCCATCCGTCCGTCCGTCCGTCCATCTGTCCATCCGTCCGTCCTTCCGTCCGTCCATCCATCCATCCATCCATACATCGATCCGTCGATGCATCCATCCATCCACCCATCCATCCATCCATCCATCCATCCGTCTGTCCGTCCGTCTGTCTGTCTATCCATCCATCCATCCATCCATCCGTCCGTCCATCCATCCATCCATCCGTCCGTCCATCCATCCATCCATCCATCCGTCCATCCATCCATCCGTCCGTCCATCCATCATCCATCCATCCATCCATCCATCCATCCGTCCATCCCTCCGTCCGTCCGTCCATCCCTCCGTCCGTCCATCCATCCGTCCATCCGTCCATCCATCCATCCATCCATCCATCCATCCGTCCGTCCATCCCTCCGTCCGTCCGTCCGTCCATCCGTCCATCCGTCCATCCGTCCGTCCGTCCGTCCGTCTGTCCGTCCATCCGTCCATCCGTCCGTCCATCCATCCATCCATACATCGATCCGTCGATGCATCCATCCATCCATCAGTCCGTCCATCCATCATCCATCATCCATCCATCCGTCCATCCATCCATCATCCATCCATCCGACCATCCATCCATCCATCCATCCATCCATCCATCCATCCGTCTGTCCGTCCGTCTGTCTGTCTATCCATCCGTCCGTCCATCCATCATTCAATTCAATTCAATTCAATTCAATTCAATTTTATTTATATAGCACCAAATCACAACAAACTGTCGCCTCAAGGCGCTTTGTATTGTGGGTAAAGACCCTACAATAATACAGAGAAAACCCAACAGTCAAAACGACCCCCTATGAGCAAGCACTTGGCGACAGTGGAAAGGAAAAACTCCCTTTTAACAGGAAGAAACCTCCAGCAGAACCAGGCTCAGGGAGGGGGGGGTCATCTGCCGCGACCGGTTGGGCTGAGGGGAGAGAAAGACATGCTGTGGAAGAGAGCCAGAGATTAATATCAATTAATGATTAAATGCAGAGTGGAGTATAAACAAAGTAAATAAGGTGAATGAGAAACAGTGCATTATGTGAACCCCCCAGCAGACTAGGCCTATAGCAGCATAACTAAGGGATGGTTCAGGGTCACCTGATCCAGCCCTAACTATAAGCTTTATCATAAAGGAAAGTTTTAAGCCTAATCTTAAAAATAGAGAGGGTGTCTGTCTCCTGAATCCAAGCTGGAAGCTGGTTCCACAGAAGAGGCGCCTGAAAGCTGAAGGCTCTGCCTCCCATTCTACTCTTAAGTATCCTAGGAACCACAAGTAAGCCAGCAGTCTGAGAGAGAAGTGCTCTGTTGGGGTGATATGGTACTATGAGGTCCTTGAGATAAGATGGTGCCTGATTATTCAAGACCTTGTAGGTGAGGAGAAGAAATTCTATTCTAGATTTAACAGGGAGCCAATGAAGAGAAGCCAATATGGGAGAAATATGCTCTCTCTTTCTAGTCCCTGTCAGTACTCTAGCTGCAGCATTTTGGATCAGCTGAAGGCTTTTCAGAAAGCTTTTAGGACAGCCTGATAATAATGAATTACAATAATCCAGCCTAGAAGTAATAAATGCATGAATGAGCTTTTCAGCATCACTCTGAGAAAGGATGTTTCTAATTTTAGAAATATTGCGCAAATGCAAAAAAGCGGTCCTACATATTTGTTTAATATGTGCATTGAAGGACATATCCTGGTCAAAAATGACTCCAAGATTTCTCACAGTGTTACTGGAGGCCAAAGTAATGCCATCCAGAGTAAGTATCTGGTTAGACACCATGTTTCTAAGATTTGTGGGGCCGAGAACAAGAATTTCAGTTTTATCTGAATTTAGAAGCAGGAAATTAGAGGTCATCCAGGCCTTAATATCTTTAAGACATTCCTGCAGTTTAACTAATTTATGTGTGTCATCTGGCTTCATTGATAGGTAAAGCTGAGTATCATCTGCATAACAATGAAAATTGATGCAGTGCTTTCTAATAATACTGCCTAAGGGAAGCATGTATAATGTAAATAAAATTGGTCCTAGCACAGAACCCTGTGGAACTCCATAATTAACCTTAGTGTGTGAAGAAGACTCCCCATTTACATGAACAAATTGGAGTCTATGAGATAAATATGATTCAAACCACTGCAGTGCAGTACCTTTAATACCTATAGCAAGCTCTAATCTCTGTAATAAAATGTTATGGTCAACAGTATCAAAAGCTGCACTGAGGTCCAACAGGACAAGAACAGAGATGAGTCCACTGTCAGAGGCTCTAAGAAGATCATTTGTAACCTTCACTAATGCTGTTTCTGTACTGTGATGAATTCTGAAACCTGACTGAAACTCTTCAAATAAACCGTTCTTCTGCAGATGATCAGTTAGCTGTTTTACAACTACTCTTTCAAGAATCTTTGAGACAAAAGGAAGGTTGGAGATTGGCCTATAATTAGCTAAGACAGCTGGGTCAAGTGATGGCTTTTTAAGCAGAGATTTAATTACAGCCACCTTGAAGGTCTGTGGTACATAGCCAACTAATAAAGACAGATTGATCATTTTTAAGATTGAAGCATCAATAATTGGAAAGACTTCTTTGAACAGTCTAGTAGGAATGGGATCTAACAAACATGTTGCTGGTTTGGAGGAAGTAACTATTGAAGTTAACTCTGAAAGATCAACTGGAGCAAAAGAGTCTAAACAAATACCAGCAGTGCTGAAAGCAGCCGAACATGAAGAATAATCTTTGAGATGGTTATGAATAATTTTTTCTCGAATGTCTAAAATTTTATTTGTAAAGAAATCCATGAAGTCACTACTAGTTAACGTGAAAGGAATACTCGGCTCTACAGAGCTCTGACTCTTTGTCAGCCTGGCTACAGTGCTGAAAAGAAACCTGTTCTTATTTTCTTCAATTAATGATGAATAGTAAGATGTCCTAGCTTTACGGAGGGCTTTTTTATAGAGCAACAAACTCTTTTCCAGGCTAAATGAGCATCTTCTAATTTAGTGAGACGCCATTCCCTCTCCAGCTTTCGGGTTATCTGCTTTAAGCTGTGCGTTTGTGAATTATACCACGGAGTCAGGCACTTCTGATTTGAAGCTTTCCTTTTCAGAGGAGCCACAGTATCCAAAGTTATACGCAGGGAGGATGTAAAACTATTGACGAGATAATCAACCTCACTGGGAGCAGAGTTTAGGTAGCTGCTCTGCACTGTGTTGGCACATGGCACTGAAGAGCATAACAATGAAGGAATTAGATCCTTAAACTTAGTTACAGCACTTTCAGAAAGACTTCTACTGTAATTAAACTTATTCCCCACTGCTGTGTAATCCATTAAAGTAAATGTAAATGTTACTAAGAAATGATCAGACAGGAGGGGGCTTTCAGGGAATACTGTTAAGTCTTCAGTTTCTATGCCATATGTTAGGACAAGATCCAGAGTATGATTAAAGTGGTGGGTGGGCTCCTTTACATTTTGAGAAAAGCCAATTGAATCTAACAATAGATTAAATGCAGTGTTGAGGCTGTCATTCTCAGCATCTACATGGATGTTAAAATCACCCACTATAATTATTTTATCTGAACTGAGCACTAAATCAGATAAAAAGTCTGAGAAATCAGACAGAAACTCTGAGTAGGGACCAGGTGGACGATAGATAATAACAAATAAAACAGGTTTTTGATTTTCCCAATTAGGATGGACAAGACTAAGAGTCAGGCTTTCAAAAGAATGAAAACTTTGTCTGGGTCTTTGATTAATTAATAAGCTGGAATTGAAGATTGCAGCTAATCCTCCTCCTCGACCTGTGCTTCGAGCACTCTGACAGTTACTGTGACTCGGGGCTGTTGATTCATTTAAACTAACATATTCATCCTGCTGTAACCAGGTTTCTGTAAGGCAGAATAAATCAATACGTTGATCAATTATTAAATCATTTACTAATAGGGACTTGGAAGAGAGAGACATAATGTTTAATAATCCACATTTAATTGTTTTATTCTTTGGTGCAGTTGATGAAGCTGTATTATTTATTGTTTTTGAATTTTTATGCTTAAATAGTTTTTTGCTGATTTTAGCTTTGTTTTTTGGTGGTCTGGGAGCAGGCACCGACTCTATGGGGATGGGGTTTTGGGGGGATGGCAGGAGGAGAGAAGCTGCAGAGAGGCGTGTAAGACTGCAACTCTGCTTCCTGGTCTCAACCCTGGGTAGTCAGTTTTTAGGAGGGTTAATAAATTTGGTCAGATTTCTAGAAATGAGAGCTGCTCCATCCAAAGTGGGATGGATGCCGTCTCTCCTAACAAGACCAGGTTTTCCCCAGAAACTTTGCCAGTTATCTATGAAGCCCACGTCATTTTTTGTCATCCATCATCCATCCATCCATCCATCCGTCCGTCCATCCATCCGTCCATCCCTCCGTCCGTCCATCCATCCGTCCATCCGTCTGTCCGTCCGTCCGTCCATCCATCCGTCCGTCCAACCATCCATCCATCCGTCCATCCATCCATCCATCCATCCATCCATCCATCCATCCATCAATCAATGAAAGTTGGGGTAGATCCTGGACAGGCTGCCAGTCTCTCGCGAGGCCCTATAGATTTCACTGCAGGCTAATTAGCTTTGCTGGCACTGGCTGTGAACTAGAGTGTAATGATGGCGCTTTGTGAAAAATTATTTATTACTTATCAAAGTTTTTGACCTTTTATGGGCCACTTATTGCAATACTTTGAAATTCTAAATTTCAACCTTAGAGTGTGATCGGAGGACATGCGACTTTCAACAAGTTTCATTTTCATGAAGAAAATCAAAGTCAAAGTTACCAGATTTGGTTCTTTGTCCTGAGCAAAGAACCAAATCTGGTAACTTTCATGAAAATGAAAGTTGTGGGAAATCACCACAAACAGCCATTTGCCCTATAAAAGGTTAATAGGCTTTGTTTGTAAATGAGAAGTGTTTCTCAAATGTTTCACCTGGTAAAATAAAGATAAAAATAAAATAGGCTATGTTGTCTGTGAACAGCGTCTTTTTGCCAGAGACAATATAAGAAAGACTCCTGAGTGGAAATCACTGAAGAAACATTAAATGCATAAAATGCCCACAGGTGTTACAGAGGTGGCTGCTGAGTGGCTGGATTTGCATCTATGAGCATGCTGGTTTTGGACCTGTCCGTACATGTTTGACATATTTTAGCCTGACCTGCTTTTGGCGGCTGAGGAAAAAAATCCCAACATTTCATAGATTTAATCTCCTGTTGGTATAAAATCTAATTCCTAACCCTCTGATGGATGCTGAGATATTCTCCATCTGTACCAAAATGATGGACATCACCTTCCCTGCAGACACACAACCAAAATGAGCACATGAGCATGAAAATCCTCAAAATGATCAGAGACACGCACAAAGATACAAGCGGTGACCACATCACTAACAGTGCTGAGTGCTTCCTCATGTCTCCTGTTTGTGCGCATGAGTGTGTGTTTGTGTGTTTCTTTAAAATATACCAATTTGGTCTTTTAAGGCGACTAATTAAGCATTAAATTATTAAAGCATGATGGGGACTTTTAATAGTATTGTTTCAAAAATGTGTAAACATGAACTTTTCCAGCCGAGTCAGTGTCACCGACTCCCGTTCCTTCATCTAAAGACTTTCTTCCTCTTCTTTCGTTCTTTCCAGCATTTGTTTTCCTCTTTTTCGCCCTCTTCCTCTCAGATCTGCCTCGAGGAGCTGCAGTTCGCTTCACTCGCTGCTGCCTAAATGGAAACACATGAAGACTCATTTGCGCACAGATTCCCAGAATTCCTGCCTGTGAGGTCACTCGGTGTCTCCTTTGTACGCTGTTTGTGACTCTGGGAAATGGAAATACACGCCCACGCTGGACCGTGTTGGACCGTGAGGCTCAGGACCAGCGAGGCTGAGACATTTTTAAGGGTTTATCTGCAGTACTTTAGGAAGCTGACACAGATGAAAAAGATAAACTGACATGAGCGCAGATAAGACAGACAAATAATAACCGGCACAGAGCTCCATACCAGCATTCGTTACACAGCAATAAATCCCCCAAACTAACCCAGAAAACTGCGGCCTTAAAATGTTCACAGCTATATCAGATATGGAATATTTATGCAGCTACAGTTAAATGAGTTTTGAGGAAATTTAACTGTGTGTAAGTCTTTCTGGGAAGTGAGTGTTGAGATGACTCAACACTGGAACTTTTTCTTAATCCCGGCTCTTTTATTGTGAAATCTGTGTCTCGTGGGGACAGATTAGTTCCACCTGGCAGAGTGTGTCTCTTGCAAAATAACCAACAGGTCGGCCTCGGCCGCGGTGCTGCCTGCCAGGTCCGATGCGGTGCCACGCTACAGAGGAAATACAACCTTCTTCCCTGTTCCTGCAATTGTGTTTCTGTTACTAATGAACTATAGACACAAAACAGAATGCGTCACATGAAAGTAATTCATATTTCTGTATCTAATGTAACAGTTGTTTTGCGTTTGCTCAAGCACATGGCTCATGAACAGCTTTAGCAGAACCCACTGTGCTCCTTCTCTGGGTTCAGCTCTGTCAGTGAAAGCAGACACAAACCTCCACCCTCTGCTTCAGAGCAGGAGAAACACCAGCCTCTCAGGGGGTCTCAGCATGGGGCAGCACCTGGAGGGCTGGAGGCTCGCCTGGCGCAGTGTGTGCGTGTTTGTCAGGCAGAGACAAATGATAGTGGTCTGGTGGATCTGCACACAGACCCACCCCATACTGCCCTGATTACATCTTTAATTACTGAGGCGATGTCATAAAAGTGTGTTTGCTGGTCAGTGATGTAACCACACGTTTCAGGGAGGTTGTGTAACTCTTTGCTTATCTAGTTTACACATTCCTCTCGGCTTCAAACACTTGCAGACAGAGAGTGAGAATAAAACAGAGAGTGAGGCAGATAAGGAGCGTGATTCAGCTTGTGCTGCTTTAAGGAATTTCACAGGAAACTTTTAAGTGCTGCTGAACTTGTGAGGCTCTTGTTGCTCCCCTGTGTGTCATGGAAGAAGATTCCAGAAATGAACACCCTGAAACCTCAAACCCCAAAGTAGCATCTCCTGTGGTTTGGAGGTTGTTCTGCACGTGTATGTTTTTATTGCATGCTGCCGCTTCAGTGGAAAAGACGGCGGTCCTCAGAGCACGCTCCAGCGGATCAGGAAAGAGGGAATGGGTTTAATTTGCCTTGCAGGCATCCTTCAGGAGCTGTAAACAAGACGTGTCTGCAATCTGACCTGTGAACAGCAAACGTCGGCATTCTCCGTTTGTTGAATCCTCATTACCCTGCAGCAATTACGCCCAGCACCAATCCTGCTGGGGCCTCCACACTGCACCTCCAAATTTTGTGCTCCAGCAGGACCGAGCCAGCAGTAAAATAAATTGAAGGCCAATTAAAATGCTTAATGATTCCCTGTAAAGCAGAGGCTTTATAACTGTGTGCAGACAACAGGACAAATGTTTATTTGACTGACCTAGAAACAGCTGCTGCTGCTGCAGGAGGATACGGCACGTTAGCATAAACTTCAGATATTTTTTCACTTTTCACTGGGATCACTTCATAGCAAAGGCACATAAAGTTCATCTGAAGCAGATTCAGTCATGTAACATGCAGTTCACAGCTCTGCAGATGTCTCCCCATGTTTGCCTGCATGAACACTGAACAAAGCCTGGTGAGACATCAGAGACCTCCTCTCTGGCTTCTGAATCACTCGGCACCAGGCTGGCAGCAGGTCTGTGGTTTCTGCCTGCTGCTAATCAATTTAAAGAACAGCACCCTCATCACCTCCACCCGTCTGTCACATCAGATCAGCAGTGAGTTAGCTCTCTGACGGGCTGCTTAAAGCGAACTTATCGGCTTCACTTGCAGAGGAAAACAGCAGTGAGGATCATTTAATTACTGATCAACTAAATCTGAACAAGTTACCTCAGAAGTAAATTAGTCACAAACCAAGAACTACATCCTGACTTGACCTTTGCCCTTTTACGGTTTCACACTTGTAGATCAAAGAGGCTGCAGCGGTGCTCCATCACCTCAGTGTCTCAGCAGTTTCCCTTTGATGCTGATTTTAGGATTTACATGTGACAGGCTGCTGTCACGGTGGCTGCTCCGGAAGCTGGAAACTGTGTCCTTTAGAATAAAAGCACACACTTTTTGCATAATATAAGCTCTGCTGAGTAAAATGCATTAAATGATGTTTATTACCTAAAAATACAAGTTTATTGATGAATATTCAGATTTTCAGATCGTGTAAACGGATTATCAAAGGTAGAGCTGAAGGCTGCTTTTAGATTTTAGGTGGCTCATATAAAATGCCACAGCGCGTGGATGAAGACCTTAATTTGGTAATCCTAACCGGAAGTCCGCTCTGCTCAGTGCGCAGACTTGACCCCTCCTGAGGAAGAGGAGCAGAGTTTACTGTGTGCTCAGAGCTCCGCAGACAGGAATCACCCGCACCGAGAGCTCTACCTGCTGCTCTCAGTCCGTGGATCTTACGACCAAACTAGAAGCGTGTCTTTATTTTCGGTGGATGTCTGGAGTCAGTCTGTAGGTAAATATCACAGACGAATCACTTTATTTTATTTTATCTTTGTGTGTGTGCGTGCGTGCGTGCGTGCGTGTGTGTGTGTGTAGTTATTTTTGTGGTCAGCTGTTGGTTTGTGGTTGTAGTTGCTGTAGTTTTGTATGAGAAAAAGAAGGGAAACGAGCTGGTGTGAGATTTTATGTATCTACATAAACGTGGGTTTTTTTCTGGGAGACACTCCCTTCGGGTTCAGCGTGCGCTGCGTGCGCAGTGCGCTTTCCAAAGGAGCGGAGCGGGGTTTAAAAATAAAGGTGCCAACAGATTATTCTGGCTCCCGACGCCATAAACAACGTAAAAAGGTGTTTTTTAAAATTTTGAAATACTTTGTGAGGGGACAGTTAGTCTCTGATTTCATCCACCAGTCATCGCTGACTCAGTGACAGTTCAGGCGATGTTGGACAGTCTCTCCCAGCTGGGTTCGTGATGATCTAATTTCTAAGAAGATTAAGTGTTGCAGAAGGAGTCAGATCAGACATCCCCCCCCCCCCAGACAGGGAGGGCACTGATGGAGATGTATCACAGCATTTTAAAACACATCACTGCTACATGTGCTGCTCTCTTATCTACTACCGAAGCGTGGAGATCACAGGAAGCCAGGAGACACTCACTGTAAGAGTTTGATGTTTTATTTTTGCTACAGACGGACCGATAACAACTAAAGTTTATTAATACTTCGAAACAGAAGCTTTGAGGGCCGGTCAGAGGTGGTTGGAGCCGCCGTATCTCTGGCTGCCTGTGTGGATTAGACTGCTAAGATTTGCTCCACTGCAGGAAAGCTTCAGGAGGACGTGGGATGATCTGAGAGGCTGCAGTTACATAACAGGCGTGAAGGGAGAGAGGGGAAAGTTTGCTGGAGTCCGGGAGCATTTTTTTTCATTTTATTTTTGATTATAATGCTCCTGGATTTCATGGAGCGCGTTGGGGAGTAAGTCTGAGCTCTCAGACAGCGAGAAGCAAGCTGAATATGTACCCAAATAAGTCACCATTAACTCTCAGACACAAGCTGTATTACCGTGAAACCCGTGTGTGGAAAAGAGCCCGATGACAGACGGAGACGGCGTTACTTACACAGTAAAAACAAACGGATTAACGGAGGAGAAAAAAATGCTTTTGTCAACAGACGCCTGCTGAGCGCAAATACGCGCGATGCAGCGGAGAAAGAAAGGAGCCGCGCCGTCGTGCGTTCAGGCGTGTACGCGTTTATCCCGGAAGATGACAGCACTCGTGGGTGGCTCCGGTCCGGTTTGGTGGGCCTGAGAGCAGAAACAGACGTTAGATCAGCCTCCTCTGTGGTTGATTGCATCATCAGCAGTGCCCCAAATTCCTGCTTCCAGGAAAGGTGATGCAAAGAAATACCATCTGTCTGAAGGAGTTCCTCCCTCTGTGCGTATTTACGCTGATGAGGTAACTCAGACGAATGCTTGAATATCTTTACATATGTACGAGGTGTGGCAGAAAAGTAATGAGACTGATTTTGTATTTACCAAAGTTTTTATTTTTTTCAAACATCAATGTTATCCCCTTCAAAATAGTTCCCTTGGGCAGCTACACACCGATGGAGACGTTGTTCCCACTTTTGGTAGCAGCGCTGGAAGTCTTCAACCGGTATGGTCTTCAGCATGTCTGTTACACTCTTTAGGATGTTTTCTAAAGTCCCGAAATGACATCCTTTGAGGACATTTTTCAGTTTAGGAAAAAGGAAAAAGTCATGATGGAGCATTTTTTGACAGAAGGGGGATCGTCCACAAAGAATTTGTTCCTCCAGGACAAACTGTCAACCAAGTTTTTTTATAAAGACGTCCTTGAAAGGAACAGAAAAAAGGTCATTTGTGTGAGACCAGACATTGCAGACAAATGGATGCTCCATCATGACAACGCCTCATGTCACACTGCCCTCTCCGTCACATAATTTTTGACCTCAAAAGGCATTCCTGTGGTTCCCCAGCCCCCCTGTTCACCTGACCTCAGCCCCTGTGACTTTTTCCTTTTTCTTAAACTGAAAAATGTCCTCAAAGGACGTCATTTCGGGACTTTAGAAAACATCCAAAAGAGTGTAACGGACATGCTGAAGACCATACCGGTTGAAGACTTCCAGCGCTGCTACCAAAAGTGGGAACAACGTCTCCATCGGTGTGTAGCTGCCCAAGGGAACTATTTTGAAGGGGATAACATTGATGTTTGAAAAAATAAAAACTTTGGTAAATACAAAATCAGTCTCATTACTTTTCTGCCACACCTCGTATGTGGTGCCCAGCTCAGCCTGTTGGTGGTCAGCAGTGAGTCTCAGAGCGGAGGGCAGTCCGTTTGGTGTTGCTGTGTGTGTGGTGGTGAGGCAGGACCCGAGGCTGAGCTCCAGGACAACAAACATTCAGGTCATGCTTCATCAACACTAGAAAGCTGTGTGTGTGTGTGTGTGTGTGTGTGTGTGTGTGTGTGTGTGTGTGTGTGTGTGTGTGCGTATGTTTATAATACCTTGTGGGGACAATTTTCCTGACGTATACTACGTTGTGGGGACCAATTGCTCCTTGTGGGGACTGGAACCTTGTCCCCACAAGGGGAAACCCTGTTTTTGGGTCAGGGGTCAGAGTTAGGGCTAAGGTATGAATTGAGTTTAGGTTAGGGTTAGGGTTAGGTATGTGATGGTTAGGGTTAGGAAAAGGGTAAAGGTAAGGTTTAGGCTGTAGAAATGAATGGAAGTCAATGGAAATTCCCCACAAAGATAGCAAAACACACTTGTGTGTGTGTGTGTGTGTGTGTGTGTGTGTGTGTGTGTACTGATGACATCTACTAAAAAACTGCAGTCTTTATGTGAAGAAGGAAGTTATTATGATTGAATGACTAATCTTTTGGGAACTGATTGCATAATTAATTGCATTCTTTGTAATCTTGTATTAAGTCATTCAGGCCTGACCCACCCGTCAGTGTGAGTCTCTTTGTGTTTGCAGTGGCTTCAGTCCTCAGCACAGCCTCCTGTGTTTGTAACTCCTCCTGTACAAACGTGTCCTCACTGTACGAATGCGATCAGTGACAAATTAAGATCAGAGGAAAAAAAAAAGCTCAGGACAGGCAGGAGTTTTCATTTGGTGTTTTGGTGATGGCAGCGGAGAGCTTTGGCTCAAAAATCCCCCAGCTGGGTCGAGATCTGATGGCTGTAAAGGAATAGCATATCATCGATATCATTTTCATACTAATCAGACTGGTCACAGAGCCCTCATCTACAGGATGAAGGCAATCAGCCAGAAAGGAGCGGAGGCGGCCGTACCCATCCCACAAACTAATGATGAGTACTGGTCACAGAACTGGAGTAAATCCCCTTTTTACAGTCATTTTTTTTTAGGAGGAGCTTTTTAGGTGGAGTGGACATTTAAACTGTAATTGCCTTACGAGCTTTATCGTGAATTAATTGGTATAATTTTAGCAACTCTTCCAGATTTTTTAAACAGTTCAGGATTAAATCTGAAACATCTCCTAAGCCCTCATTGTGTTTTTAAGTGACTGGCCTCAGTATCAGCCTTTCCATAAACACTGACCAGCCTTGCTGCAGTGACCCTTCCTCCAAATTTACAGGAGGACCCAAACATATGCGCAAAATGCCCCCCACAGCAGGCAGAGCAGAGCCCCCAGCTGTGCAGTCACCTCCCTCAGCTGCTTCTGATCACAATCAGGACATCAAAGTGACGTAAATACTGTGATTGTTAGCCCACGAAACAGCTGGAGATCCATCTATCAAAAGTTCATATAAATATGCAGCTTAAACAAGGTGAACAGGAGATCAGAGTACATTTCTCCATGAAACAGAGCAGACATAAAAATAAATCATTTTGCCTCCTTTCCCGGCCCTTTGAGACAAATTTAGCAAACATAGCCATAAAAAATATTGTGAAAAACACAGAGAAACTGTTTCTCAACATCTGAAGATGTCTCCACCCTTTATTATTTCTGTTGGTCTTTGCATTGTTGTGGTTGTTTCTGTGTGCTGTAATGAGAGCAGGCCTGCTGTGTTTCTTTGCTTGGATTCAGCTGCTATTTGTTTCCTTTGTGTTAAAATGAGGGCTGACAACTTAATGTCTGTCTCTGAATGAGTCTTACATTAGACGGAGCTGTCTTCAGTCTTTGTTCCTTTGTGGTTCGTAGGTGTTTGTGCAAAGTGTTGTTGGAGGCGTGGCGAGAGAATCACAGCTGGCACAATAGGCATAAAGGATCGTGGTCATGGTGACGTCACCTCTGGGTTGGTGACGTCATATTTTGAAGCCTGGATTTGAGTGTATGTGCGGTCAGTGTCTTGTTTTGTTTCTACAGACCTCACTGACTGGCATTTCCCCCATCAGGCCTCCTGGATGGGCTCAGAACAATTATCCACATAACGACCCGCATTATTTATCATTAAGAATGCTCCAAAAAACACGGCCAAGAGGTCCAATTCAGCGAGCTGAGTGAGGGGAGAGGAAGCCTTCTCCAGTGGATGCATCCAAGTTACAGTGCTGTGGGAGGGCCTTAAACCTGCATTCTTTCTGCTGTCCAGCAGGGGGCGACTCTCTGTTTGCAGAAAGAAGTCTGGATATAGAGACGTCTGTGAGAAAACAGCCCTCATGACCTCAGTAAACACCTTCCTCATGAGTTCATTGTCTCAGTTGCATGAAGACAGCATGAAGTTCATTTTGGGAATGATGGTCCTCATTACAGTGTCAAAGGAGGATAAAGCAGACATGTTTGATGCAGACCTTAGCTGGGATAGCTGGTATGTGTCCCTCAGTCAGATATGTGACGGGATTGCTGTCACCTCATCAGTCAGAGCCAAGCTTAAACCCATTTACTGTTTAGCCTCGTAAATATAATTCAGGAGGAACTTCCTCCTCCACTCTGTTCACCCACAGTAGTTAATCACTGCTGTGCAGGATGAGACCTGACCTCTGAGACACACGGTGATGATATGAAAAAACATGTCACACTGTCATAGATTAATCATATACCTAATATACGTAAACATGGACGTAGCTAAAGTGATGTCACCCACCGGTGGGGTTTTTGAAGCCTCCGGCTGAGCACGTTTTCCAACTAGACGTCACAAACTGAGCGACTCGTCAGTCACAAAGTAGCCACCCTGGGTCATACTCTGCTACCTCTTTGGTTTCTTTTCTGGACACCACATAAATATCGTTTTGTGTTAAATAAACTCTTCAGGAAGGCCTCCGTAGAGGCCCGATGCTAACCAGGCTGTAAACACTTTATTAATAATGAGTGGATTTCCCTCTGATGAAGCGTTTTGGGCAGATTTACCAGAAGCTGTCTGTGTTTTTTCATACCGATTGCTCATCACAGATTAGAGGATTTGAGTTTAGCACTGTGTGTCAGAGCTGAGTTAATTACAGCAGCAAATGATTCAGGTGTGCCACCTGGTCTAATGCCTCACTTCCTCCATTTCAGTCACCTGCCGGGACGGTTACTCAGCGCTTCCCTTCAGAACGGAAAATAATTTAAATATACACTCACTGGACACTTTATTAGGTACACCCGACCAACTAATCAGCCAATCACAGGGCAGAGGAGAATGACAGGAAGGCAGCAGTAACCCAGGTGACCACACTTTGCAACCGAGGTATGCAGAAGAGCATCTGTCTTTTTCTCAGCACACTTTGGGCCCTTTGGTACCAACTGAGCATCGTTTGAACTCCGCAGCCTCCCCGAGTATTGCTGCTGACCGCGTCTCAGTCTCACTGTCATCACTGTAAACACCAGGAAAACAAACTTCATTACTTTTTCCTTCTGTTTGCTGAATCCCTGAAACTCAAAACTCATTTGGTGCATTCGTGTCTTTTACAGTGCAAATAATTTTCATAGTCTGTTTTAATTCCAGGGTGTAACCTGGGAGGAGCTTTTGAGTCCAGCAGTATTTTGAAACCTCAGACCTCATTAAAGCGTGTCCCCTGGGGGTGGGGGGGTGGGGGGGGGGGGGGGGGGTGCATGTTGCAACACAAAAACACTAAACCTGAAATTCTGCTGTTTGTGATGCTGGTTTCCAAAGAAGTCCCTGTGACGGAGCCGCTGTAAAATACAAAAAGAAGGAAATAAAAATGAAGCGATGGGAGTTTGTCCCAGAGCAAAACCACCGGATCACCAAGAATTCCTAAAGAAGTGATGCAACCCGTATCCAAAAAAAAAAAACCTGGCTGAAGCTTCAGCTCTCAAACTGAGCTCCACTTTATTCATTTCAAACTGTCTTTAAAACTTTACAACTTCTACAAACAAAACGTGTTTTCTTTGTTGTGTCGCTGACCTGACCCCTGACCTCTGTGACACTCACTGATGCCACTGTGATGCCATCATTCTGCAGGGACGCATTTAAACAGCTGAAAATCATTTCAAAATCATCAGATCTGATAACAGTTAAAAAAAACCAGCAGGAAAATAAAGATTCAGATCTGTCAAAAACCTGCTGATGAACAGTTTTCAGTTAAGTCTGAGGCACCGACGTGACTCAGACATCAGATTTTATCTGAACACAGGGAGGGCCGCGGGGGCAGCCACAAGATAAACATCACGACTGCGTGATTTTTACATTTTTTTATGCTCACTTCGAGTGTAAACAGGGGGAGCGCTCAGAAACCAGCAGCGAGGCGTTCAGAGGTTCAGCAGAGGCAGGCAGACAGGACACAGTGTGGCAGAGATGAAGACGCTCTGAGGTACCCACGGTGTACGAGCAGGTGCCAGTTTAGAAAGTCAGCGTGTGACATAACAACCGCACACTCCAAACACTTCCTTAGTATCTGTAATGTGTCTGTTTTTAGTGAGGTGGCCCTCAGGGTTTCTAAGGTTCAGTCTGCTGTGATGGAGCAAAACTGTGGATGAACTATAATAACTGAAAAACCTGCACAGAGTTTAATACCTGGAGATCTGATTTCCAGGCTTCAGCTGTTTCCTGTGTCTTTCTCAGGAAAGACGATTCCAGGTTGTTCCTGATGACAGGCTGTGATCAGGCTCGACAGGAGCATCAGATGTTTCTGAAGCAGCGGTCTCCGTGTGCTAATTTGTGTTTCCACTAACGAAGCGAACGCGGTCTTTGGGAACGCGAGACTAATGCGTGACTCTGAGCAGCCTGCAGGCCTCCGGTCACACATTTTCACACAGTTTGGGGGCAGGCAGAGCCCTCTGAGCAAACACTGAGGATCCTTGGAGTGTTTTCCTTCACATGTCCTCCGGCTCTCTGAAAAAAGGCTCGTAAATCCCCCGCCCCGCCTTCATTCTGCCCTCTGTCCCATCTATCTGCCTTTCCTCCCTCCTCCGTCTCTTCCAGCCTCTGTTTGACCCCCTTCTCGCTCTCTTGTCTCCTCACAGGTCTCCAGTGTTTTGATGCCACATTCCTGAAGTTTGTGAGGAACTCTGAGGACTGGCCGGGCAGCAGACAGCGAGGCAGCCAGAGATCAGAGCCTTCATCCCCTTCGTGCTGTTCGCCTGAGCCCGGATAAAGACGAGGACGTTTGCTTTGATATGGATTTTCTGTGCTGGAGAGGAAGGCAGAGGGAGCTGATCTGAGGTCAAGGCCTTTCTCCTCTCCCTCCCTGAGTCACATGTCTGCCTGAAGCTCAACCACCGTTGCTGCTATCGCTACACTGACCGACCTAAATACTTGTTTACTCGCTGGAAGAAGAAACGCAGATTGGATAACTGAGCTGGGAGCAGAGAAAGAGCCGAGAGAGCTTCTTATCAACTCGACACTGTGTTTGCTTTCAGCTGAACTTCTGCTGTTGCCCAATCCTCCTGAGGAGCCTCCATCAAAATGCCTGCAAAGACGCCCATGTACCTAAAAACTACAACTCCCAAGAAGGGAAAGAAGCTGAAGCTCCGGGACGTCCTCTCAGGTGACATGATCAGCCCCCCGCTGGGCGACGTGCGTCACAGCGCACACGTGGGGCCCGAAGGCGAGGGCGACATGTTTGGAGACGTGGGCTTCCTGCAGGGTAAGATGGACATGCTGCCGTCCATGAGCCGGACGCAGAACGGCCACTCGCGCTCGCACAGCATGGAGAGACACCTGGACGACGGCCTCACCGAGAAGGAGGACGCGCACAGCTACGCCTATAACGGCTTCCATTACCAGCACTCGTCCAGCGGCCTGCTGAAGAACACCATCTCCATGCCTGTCTTCATCGCCCACGAACAGGCTCCGCCCAAACCGCCACGCCTCCACCTGGACGACCCCTCCCACAACCATCAGCACCCTCCCGGGGCGAGCCTCAAACAGGCTGATGGCTGCGAGCAGCGCCAGCAGCACCCGACCCTGTCCCTGTGTGAGAACGGCGTGGTGGGCCGCCTGGCATCAGAGCCCTGCCGCGACATCTCCCTCTCCCCCGCCATCCGCGGGCTCGTCCCCTCCTCCGGCTCCTTCTCGGAGGGCTCTTCCGAGGACTCACTGTCAGAGACCTGCGGCTCGCTGGACGTTCGCCGCGGCCTCAGCCTGGACTCCGACGCCTGCCTGAGCAACGAGGATCTGAGGAGCGAACGCAGCGAGTCGCCCTGCGCCGTCTTCCACCCCGCCGGCCTCACGGCGCCCTCCGGCGTGTCGCGGTCCGACTCCATGGCGGGGTTAAACCTGGATCTGGGCCCGTCCATCCTGGAGGACGTGTTGAGTATCATGGACCGCTACAAAACCGAGGACAACCGCTGTGAGCTGTGAAGGAGATTAATGAGACATACAGATATTTTTATACATGGTTTAATATATATCCTTAAAAAGAGACCGAAGGCGACAAAACATTTTTCTTCTGCGGCTCCTGAGAGAGTCTGATGGTGATGGAAGACTACAGAGTGTGGATGTTATTCTGAAATGCCTTCATGAAAGCTGAACCTCGGGCACACAAACACTTAAACTGTAACACGGGGTTGCCAAAGGTCACACTCACACCGACAGTCTCACAATGCCCAAACGGATCTACAGACCCGCCTTTATTTAAGAAACAGGGTTAATAGTTCAGAGCCAAAAACAGGTCCATACACATGATGTTGCTTCCAGCTGATGGTGGAAGTCTTTCCTGTGACTTTACCCGCAGCTTCATAAAGATCCATGTGAGAGTCCCCAAAGTGGAAGAGCTGCACATATTTACCCTCATGGTCCAACATCGCTGACTTCATTAATCATTTATAACATTAACTATCCCAGAATTACTAAAACAGATGATTTTCTTTAAACCAGGTGTCCCACCTTACCTTTTGTCCCCCTGTCCCACATCCCGAGACAGTGTCCCACATTTTTAGTTGGCTCTATTTTAGAAAAGTAAAACATGTGACTCAACAAGAGATGTGCTGATCCAGATGTTTTTTTGCAATACAGAAGTGTCCAAAAACCGCTGGTGACTAAACCAACTTCAGCTTCCATTTGTGCTTTCAGAGGAAATGCAGGATATTTGTCGCTCATCTGTAAGCCGCATCATTTTTGTGTGTTTAATTGTCTCACAAAAACATCCTCACCCTGATCTCAGTCCAGCTGACAGCTGAAAGTTCAGCCCCGCTCTCAGTTAATCAGTAACATCAGCACAGCTCCGTTTAATCTGCCTGCTAATCTGACTGCTTCCCAGGATTTCTGTTCACGTTTCTGCTTGTTAACGGTTAACAGAGTCAGATACACTCATCTCCAGACCGGCCCGGGAAAATGGGAGGAATCTCCAGCTGCACAGCTACTAATTCTTTCAGGATGTACATGTTTTTATGCAGCAGAGTTCATATTACATACATAGACTAAGCTACGAACTGCTAATACCAATAGTTTAATGCGGCAGGTTATATTCTTCATTTTTGGCTTCCTCCGGTGTGTTTCGGGGCTAAAATGCTGATGTTCTCAGTCTTTTAGACCCGCTCTTCAACTTTACTGTCGTTCTCTAACAGATGTCTGTCTCACATTTAACCAACATTTCAACTGCCAGACTTGATCTTTTTCATCAGAGAGAAGCCGGTGATGCTTAATGTTGCTGTTTAAAGAGCTTTAAGTGTAAGAATAAGAAAAAGTGCTGCTTTGTTGATCAGTTTTCAGATATGTGTCTCTCTCCATGCTGCGTCTCACTCTCTGCCGTTCACTGTCTGCATGATCACAGTAGCCTCTTATTCAGATGCCATCTATGATGTATGATTCCTCTGTAAGCGTACGAATAAAATGTTTCTTACTGCAAAAACCTTGTGGTCGCTTTTTCACAAACACACACATGTTAAAGACATTAACACACACACACACACACACACACTCACACATGCAGTGATGAGGTGGGCAAAGATTTTCAAAGCTCTGAAACACAGCATCAGATTAAATTAGGGCCATTTTAAACCAGAGCTCCAAAAACTATAAATACAAATAATACAAAATAACCTATTATAGTTACTGAAACTTAAATTTGAAGATTTCTTAATGAGAATTATTACAGTAAGATCAATTTGACCACTTGAAGAAAACTAGTTTTCAGCACAGTGCAGCATGTTGGCTGTCTTCTGTGTAAATTCATGAATAAAATGAATGTGTGTTATTGCCACTCAAGAATCTGACCTGTTTTTTGTTTGTTTTGCTATAAAACGTTTAAAAGTTGATGTTATTTTGTTGCTAATGTGTTTAAAATTGCTTATTGGAACACTCTGGGAATTAGGACTTATTTTAATATCGCCAAAGATGTAAAATAAAACATACCCATATGTAGTTTGGTAATTATTTTGAAAAGGCACGCCGGAAGTTTATTTTTACTGTTCGAATATTTCGATCGAGCCCAGCCGATGTTATCGGTTTTTGCTCCCATCGTGTGGTCACTGTTTGGAACTGCAACGCTTTAAGATTCGTTACTTGTCATCAATGCGGATGCGTTCGTAGCACTGCTTCATGAAAACCCTTTCAAAATAAAGCTATTTGAAAGTAACAAAACATAACACTAACCAAAAATAGATTCTAATAAGACCTTTGCTGTATACGCTGAGGCTCGAATAATAAACGAAAGTATCGAGAAAGCACAGCTGCCATAACGTGTCAGTAAGGAGTGAGTTAGACGACTGAAAAGTCACATTTACCTCTGCGCAGCTCGTCTTGACTGAGTGAATGTTTGATGACGGAAATGCCGTTATTTTTAAAATCGGAAGTATAACTTAATTGACTCGAATTTTACTAATTTGATCACAGACGTCAAGTTAGCGTTGATAGCGGTAGGCTAATACTTCCGGTAGATGTAGCGGTTTAAAATAAAACAGCGAAAGCAGTCAAATAGAAATATAGAAGAGGACTATTACACTCGAAGGACACAGTAAATTACAAACAGTTATTTATATCGCTCTGAAGCGCTACAGCCATAGACATACATACGTATATATGTCTGACTATTTTAAGTTGATTCCCTTCCCGCCTGTAGGGGGCGGTGATTCGTGTGGGAGCGTCTAAACGTCAAACGAAGAAGAATGAAGTGCAGTAGAAGCTTGTAGCTTTGCTAATGCAGTGTCTTGTTTTGTGTCTTTTGCACATAGTTAAATTTGAATGACTGTTTTAAAATATCAGGAGTGACGGTGAAAGAAGAGCAGCGGCTGTGAAGATGAAGTGAGTGAAAACAGCACGTGTTAGCCCGCCTCTGGTACCTGTGACATAACCCAAACAAGTTCACATAAAATCCTAAAATCGGAGCTTTTAATGGCGGCCGTTGCTTTAATGTTTCTTTAACGTAGCTCACACTGGTTCGCGCATGCTCGGCTCGGCAGCGCGAAGCAGCTTGTGTGCAGTCTCAGCATCGCTGCTGTTTGCTTGCAGGCTCAACATTGAGGGGCTGCTGGTGTATTTTCCCTATGACTACATCTACCCGGAGCAGTACTCCTACATGCTGGAGCTGAAGAGGACGCTGGATGCCAAGGTGGGTGGGGTTAGAGGTTAATCTGAAGCTCTGGTATTGAAGCTGGAATTTACAGGCACACCAGGTGAAGCGTGTTTGAAGGCACCTACTGCCGCCCACTTACCAGAGGTTTATTACAAAGATCTGGATACCTCAGAGGCTGTACCCCATGGTCTCCTCTGTCCTTCGCTCTCCTACCCGTTACTCAGGGATTAATCCCAGTATCAATAATCTCACGTTTAAGGATGTCTTATTTCCTGAAATTAATGTAGAGGATGGAGAACTCGTGTGAATGAGGGGAAGTCAGGTGGAAAGGTGACGGTGGATGGGGTCGGACATCCAAAGCAACGGACAGTGCACGAGAGAGGTGAAGAAGAGAGTGCAGACAGGGTGGAGACGAGTGTCAGGGGTGAGTAATGACAGAAGGAGAGCAGCAAGAGTGAAAGAGAAGGTTTAGAAGACCTGCTATGATGTAGGGTTTGGAGACAGCAGGCAGAGCTGGACATGCTCAGCTCTTCATTGGGAGTGAGCAGGATGGACAGGGTTAGAAATAAGTCCATCGGAGGCACGGCTCAGAGTCAGAGAGGCTGAGATGGTTTGGTCATGTGCAGAGGAGGGAGGGTGGAGATGCTGGATATAAAGGTGGGGAAGATGTAGATGTAGAAGATGGAGCTGCCAGGCAGGAGGAACAGAGAGAGAGACCACAGAGAAGATTCATGGATGCAGCGAAGGAGGGTTGATGTGACAGAGGAAGGAGCCTGCTGCTTTAAGTAGATGTACTTTGATACTTTTTACCGCTGGTCAGAACCAGTACTTTATTTCTGATTGCAGTTAAAGAAAAGTCCTCATGTTCCTGTGATCGGTGCAGACGTGCGTGTATTTTTAAATGTGGGTTATTGTTAGCTGTTCCTATTTTTCTTCCTGGAAGTGAAGGCACGGCTCCTAAAGTTACAGTTGTTAGTCCAGGTTTTTCCTTTTGTGTTGCTCCTCCTGGGGAGTACAGCGTGTCCCTCTCAGATTTCTGTAAAACACACACAACAAAAGTCCTGAGTGTTTGCTTTCAGCTGCTGCTTTCTTTGTTAACCGTTCAGGGTCATGGAGTCCTGGAGATGCCGTCGGGAACGGGGAAGACCATCTCTCTGCTGTCCCTCATTGTGGCCTACCAGAGGGTGAGTGCAGCCTGTCTCAGAAATGGTTTAACAGCTGGTGGCACGTGAGCGTGTAAACATGTTCTCTGTGTCTCAGGCTTTCCCTCTGGAGGTCACCAAGTTAATTTACTGCTCCAGAACAGTTCCAGAGATCGAGAAGGTGAGTGAACGTCACATCAGATGAAGTGCGTTTCTACTCTTTAATTTACTGACGGCTCTCAGTCAAACTGGAAGAAGCTGTGAAAGCGTGGACGTCTTAAACTGTACGTTTGATTCTCTCTCTGATGAGGTTGTGGAGGAGCTGAGGAAGCTGATGGAGTTTTACACCAAAGAAACAGGAGAGAGCAACAATTTCCTCGCCCTCGCCCTTTCCTCCAGGAAGAACCTCTGCATCCACCCTGAGGTACGAACACCTGCCCGCCCGTAAAGGTGAAGGAGGGAGTCGGGATTCAGCTCTCGGCTTTAAAAAGTGACCGGCACGCTTGTCTTCACACAGGTGAGCTCTCTGCGCTTCGGTAAGGAGGTCGATGGGAAGTGCCACAGTTTGACAGCGTCGTACATCCGTGCACAACACCACAGCAACCCCAGCCAGCCCGTCTGTCGCTTCTATGAGGTAAGAAGTTACTTCCTGTAATGGCTCATGAATGGCAGCATCAGGGCTCAGCATCACCGGTGAGCAGCGACCCGGGGGCGGGCGTGTGATGGCAGTGAGGCAGGACGGCGGCGCTGACGGTGACGCTTCGAGCATTTCTCGTTTGTAAAACCTGTTCAGGAACGTTGAAGCAAATTAAAAAGAAAAGGTTAACAGCAGCAGCAGCAGCGCTTCTGTTTGTGTGGACTTGTAGAAAACTAAGAGCAGCATTTTCTGTTAAATGTTTTTGTGTACCATGGTTATTAAGTCTGAAATAAAGTTGATTAATAAGCCGTCATTTTGCTTTACCTGCAAGAAGAGTTGAGTGATCTTTGTGGATTAAAAGTTGTAAAGCTGAGATTTTAAAGCTTTAAAAGCTTCTAAAGGTTTCTGTCTGCCGCCTGAATGACCTCAGGATCTGAATCTGCTAAAATCTGGTTCACCTCGGTGTGACTGAGGTGCACCTTCACTCTGCTGAAGCCCTTTCACACTAACCTAGGCTCTGAGGTTCTGCGCCCTCGTCTGCTGCTCCTCTCCTTGAACCTCTCCCCTCGTCCGTCCCGGTTTGTGTTGCAGGACTTCGATGCGGTCGGCCGACAGGTTCCTCTTCCTGCTGGCATCTACAACCTGGACGACCTGAAGGCCTTTGGCAGGAGGAAGGGCTGGTGTCCGTACTATCTGGCTCGCTATTCAGTGAGTTACTGTGAAAATATGAAATATGTGACGAGCTGATGAAAATGACTTGTTTAAAGCTTGAAATGCAGTTTAGGGGAAACAGTAAATAAACATTTATCGCTGCTCTTATTGGAAAGCATCTTTCTCACTGGAAACTAACCACAGCTGTCTGTGTAGATTCTCAGTTATCCAGGTCATAGTAGTCTCTGGAGCTTGAAAAAGGCGACTGGACTTCTTTTTGTTTCTTGAAGACGTTTCACCTCTCATCCGAAAGGCTTCTTCAGTTCTCAACCAAATGGTGGAGAGACCCAGGTATTTAAACCCCTGTGGGCGTAGTCCCCTGGAGGTGGTTATGACCCTCTATTGATCATGTGCGTGAACACATGTGCCCAGGTGTGAAGAGGGCGTGGGTCATATTTAATCAGTGGTTTCAGTTGAAACCAATTTAGGACTCCGCTCCATTGTTTCCTGTGGCCTATTGAGGTCACTGGAACAAAGGTGTGAATGGGGGTTGAGACGTCTGGGAAGGGAGCTCAGGACAGCACTGTAAGCGGGGGAAAGTTGGTGACGTAATCCACCTCCTCTGTTCAATGATGGTTGTTCACAGTGGACATAGATGGCTTCTTTCACTCCTCTTTCAAACCATCTGTTTTCCCTGTCCAAAATGTGAACATTGGCATCCTCAAAAGAGTGCCCTTTTTCCTTCAGATGCAGATGTACTGCTGAATCTTGTCCTGTCGAGGTGGCTCTTCTATGTTGTGCCACCTCCAGGGGACTACGCCCACAGGGGTTTAAATACCTGGGTCTCTCCACCATTTGGTTGAGAACTGAAGAAGCCTTTCGGATGAGAGGTGAAACGTCTTCAAGAAACAAAAAGAAGTCCAGTCGCCTTTTTCAAGCTCCAGAGACTAACCACAGCTGTGTATTACTGAATAACGCTTTTTTAAATGATCTTAGATTCTGCACGCCAACATTGTGGTGTACAGCTACCACTACCTGCTGGACCCCAAGATAGCTGATCTGGTGTCCAAAGAGCTGGCAAAGAAGTCTGTAGTGGTGTTTGACGAGGCTCATAATATCGGTGAGGAACCGAATCGGCTGAATTTCTGTCCTTCTGAATTTGCTTTCCTCTAATTATTCTTCCACACTCTCCTCAGACAACGTGTGCATCGACTCCATGAGCGTAAACATCACCAGGCGAACGCTGGACCGCTGCCAGAACAACGTGGACACTCTCCAAAACAGCATACAGAAGTGAGGCTGCGGCAGAGCCGGCGGCAGGCTGATTTCAGTTTGTGTAAATGCTTCTGTGTTTGCCCTCCTCGAGCCTGCACTGAAGCCTCTGGTTTGCATTATTGTTCTGGATCCCAGAGTGGAAGTCACGTTTATATGCATCACATCAGGATACAGTTTATTTCCAGTCTGACTGAATGAAAATGGCACCAATAGTTGAAATGTCTGTAATTTTGTGGGATATATGAAGGAGTTGACAGATAATGATCTGACAGGATAAAGGAGACGGACGCTGCCAAGCTGAGGGAGGAGTACAGGCGATTGGTGGAGGGGCTGAAAGAAGCCAATGTGGCGAGAGAAACCGACGTCTACCTCTCCAATCCGGTGTTACCTGATGAAGTTCTCCAAGGTTCGGTCTCCAACAGATACAAACTTTGATTCATCTTCTGGTTTCAGGCTCCTCTCATAGTTCACTAAGTTAGCTACGTTTTAAAAGCAGTTTGTTAGCAAACATGTCGAGTCGTCTGCAAATTAACATCAAACTCCAAACCTTGTAACTGGAATCTTACTGGCTGAGTCACAGTTTGGATGAAGGGCCAAATTATTATTAGAAATGTATCCGTCTTATTGCAGGTGTGATGAGAGAAATGAGAAAATACAAACTGTTCTTTCAGCAGTGTGACGTTCCTTCTTCCTCTCTGTCAGAGGCGGTGCCCGGCTCTATTCGTACAGCCGAGCACTTTGTGGGTTTCATGAGGCGCTTCCTGGAGTACCTGAAGTCCCGTCTGAGGGTCCACCATGTCGTACAGGAGAGCGCGCCGCAGTTCCTCAAAGACATCTTCGAAAAAGTCTGCATTGACCGCAAACCCCTCAGGTCGGTTTCAGCGTGAAAACTCGACTCCTGCCGCTTTCCCACGCTGACCCCTCCTCTCTGCACCTCCAGGTTTTGTGCAGAGCGGTTGCAGTCATTACTGCGAACGCTGGAGATCGCCGACATCGCCGACTTCTCGGCCGTTACTCTCATCTCGAACTTTGCCACGCTCGTCAGCACCTACAGCCAAGGTAGGAAAAACCCCACCTCTGCTCAGCTGTTTTGCTGTAGCTGGGTTATGGTCTGTAACATCTCTGCGTCTCTGAAAAGGCTTCACCATCATTATCGAGCCCTTTGAAGACAAAACTCCGACCATCGCCAACCCCGTGCTGCATTTCAGGTGAGCAGTTTTTCTTTGACACTTTAATGCATGTAATAACAGATTAGTTATTAAATATGTGAGATTCCCAAATGCTCCTGTGGGCGTCGGGTCCTGACCTGTTTCTGCTCCTCCCTCAGCTGCATGGATCCATCTATAGCCATCAAACCCGTTTTCCAAAGATTTCAGTCAGTCGTCATCACCTCAGGGGTACGTCAGACTCATTTTAGCCCGCTCACATTTAAAGGTTACGATTTTTCTTATTAAAGCTGCAAAAAAGCCATCTAACGATGGCTGCGCAGTGCGTGCTGTTGGAAGCTAACCGTGTAGTTATCAGACCGTCTCTATCCTCCTGTTCAGACACTGTCCCCGCTGGACATCTATCCCAGAATCCTTGACTTCCGCCCGGTTACCATGGCGTCCTTCACCATGACGCTGGCACGCACCTGCCTCTGCCCTCTGGTGTGTAACAACACTTAAACACACACACGTACGCATATAGGACACAACTGTGGTCCTGAAATAGCCAGAAAAGCAGCAGCACCTTCATCAGTTACATTCAATTTTATTCATTTAGAGTCACTTAATGAAGTGTGAAGGTGAAGATCTGACAGCATTAGAGCTCTCGGTGACCTCGGAGAGAAAGAACTCCATTTAAACAGGAAGGAATCTCAGATGCTCGAGGTTCAGGAGGCTGTTCACGGCCTGAGGGCAAAGAGACCAACACAATTATACGGGACGCTTAATCAGGTGGTTTTTCTCTTGTCTTCCACAGATTGTTGGCAGAGGAAATGACCAGGTGGCCCTGAGCTCCAAGTTTGAGACCAGAGAAGATTTTGGTTAGTAAAAGTGTCTTCTGATATTTGAATGTGGCCCCTCAGAGGCTGGATAACACACGGGGTCTCCGTCAACACGTAACGTGACGAGTTTATGTTTCGATTCCCAGCTGTGATCCGTAATTACGGCAACCTGCTCCTGGAGATGTCTGCGATTGTTCCTGATGGGATCGTGGCCTTTTTCACCAGCTACATCTACATGGAGAACATCGTGGCGTCCTGGTACGAACAGGTCAGTGTGTGTGTGTGTGTGCAATAACAGGAACAATACAGGAATTTTGGTAGACGGTTTAGTTTGTAAAGCTGCATAAATCGGAGCGCATCTTTAATTTGATGTGTTTTTGTTGTTTCATGTTTGTCTGCAGGGCATCCTGGAGAATATCCAGAGAAACAAGCTGATCTTCATCGAGACTCAGGACGCTGCAGAGACCAGCATGGCCCTGGAGAAGTACCAAGAGGTCAGGCAGACTCTTTTTTTTTTTTATTATTAGTAGTAGTTAGATACTGCAGGTGGTAAATTTAACAGAGATGACAAATATCCCAAAATCACAGCACCACATGTTGCTGTGAATGAATAACTGCCAAGTCGCTGAAGCATGTTCTCTTCTTTATTACTGGTGGGTCTCTGACCTTTGACCTCTTCAGGCCTGTGAGAACGGCAGAGGAGCCATCCTCCTGTCGGTGGCCAGAGGAAAAGTGTCTGAAGGCATAGATTTCGGTGAGTAACGTCCTGCAGGGAAACATGGCTCCAGCAGAGCCGACTAAAGCAGACAGTAGAAGGAGGTGTGTGTGTGTGTGTGTGTGTGTGTGTGTGTGTGTGTGTGTGTGTGTGTGTGTGTGTGTGTGTGTGTGTGTGTTTGACTCTGACTCTTGTTCTGTTCTCTGTTCAGTGCACCATTACGGCCGCGCGGTCATCATGTTTGGAGTGCCTTATGTTTACACGCAGAGTCGCATCCTGAAGGTCAGAATCACCTCCGTGTGTGTGTGTGTGTGTCTGTGTGTGTGTGTGTGTCTGTTTTCTCCTAAAGAGGGCATCACATTTTTACAAGTGCAAATGTTACACAACATTACAGCTGTCAGTGCTCACACAAAGTGATGCCATCCTACTATGTCTAATTAATACCTTTAAAATAGGCACATGAGGGGGGCACAGGCTTTATATGAATATATTTAGCATATTTAAGGAGGGTATTGGGGCACAGGAATTAGAGCTGGGAGGAAGCCGCACACGTCTGTTCTTTTTCTCAGTCTGAGTGTAGTTGTATCACCGTTACCTCAGGTTTTTTTTACTCTCACTGTAACTCGACTCAGGCTCGGCTGGAGTACCTCCGGGATCAGTTTCAGATCAGAGAGAACGACTTCCTGACGTTTGATGCCATGCGCCACGCAGCTCAGTGCGTAGGCAGAGCCATCAGAGGCAAGACCGATTACGGACTCATGATCTTTGCTGACAAGGTGCGTCTGAACATGCTCCTGCCGCTGTGCTTGATTCTGACTGAAAAGCAGCTGCGCTGGTGTGAAGGTAAATCGGCCCGTGATGACAGAAGCTGCAGTAACCCCCCCTCTGTGCTCTGCAGCGTTACGCTCGAGCAGACAAACGCGGGAAGCTACCTCGCTGGATTCAGGAGCACATCAACGACGGCAGCCTGAACCTCACCGTGGACGAGGCCGTGCAGCTTTCCAAGCACTTCCTGCGGCAGATGGCTCAGCCTTTCAGACAGGTACAAGCGTCACTGCAGGGAGTAAATGAAACGGCACCAAACACTGGCTGTTTAAACATGTCAGCTTATTAATAATCACTGAATACCTTAGAGGGACAAGATTTATATTCTGGCAAATGAAGCTTAATATTTGTGCTGTTTACAGGCACAGCTCTCAGGTAGGGATGTAATTTTCTGGTTTTTGAAATAAGAAGAAGGTTGTCTCCACATACAGAGATATGAGAGAGGCCTTTCATGTACTGCAGTTTCCTACAAGTACTATCTCACATTACTGTGTTGTGCACCCTAAGCCTACTGCTTTTGCAGCCATGCAGGTGAGTCAGGAAAAGGTTTTGGAACATAGCAGCTGCACGGCGAACACGAGCGCTGGCGGCCACGTTTGCTCCTCTCTGTAACCTCTTCTTTCTCTGCAGGAGGACCAGCTGGGTCTGTCTCTGCTGACTCTGGAGCAGCTGGAGTCGGACGAAATGCTGCAGAAAATCACTCAGATCGCTCACCAGACCTGAAGGTGATGCTGTTACCACAGCAACACCCATAAATGGAGTCTTCAGCCATCAGTTAAATACGGGTCCAAAACGGCAGATGCAGCTTAAACGTACGTTAGTGTGAACCAACAAACTTCCTAAAGATTTCCTTCAAGTGTTTTCGTCACAGTAATGATTTCAGACAGAGCTGCGACACACACACACACACACACACACACACACACACACTCTGCAGAGTAGACGGCTCGTAAATGGGAGCTTTACCTTCCAGATTTTCCTCAGACCTTTGAATCACTGATACGTGTTTCAGTACTTTGGAATACTGTGCAGTACACTGCTGTGGGAAGTATAACTGCTTGTTGTGCAGTAGTCCAACAACAGACTGACTGAACTCTAAATGTGGGTGTTTGTCTGCAGCGTTTCCTGATTTCATGTTGGTTCTTTTGATTGATGAAACATTTTGTTTCTGCTCTGAGACTCTGAGTAATGCAGGTCCACGAAGTGTCTGCACACAGACCGGACTGCCGTCTCCTTTTCTACTGCAGCTGTACACAACCCTGTTTTATACCGAACATGAATGTTTGTGTTTTCTAAACAGCTGGAATATTAAAGTTAGTATTTAACAGCTGACTCGTGTTTTAATCTTCAGTGTCCGTCTCTCATCACCCACTGAACTCATTTAGAAAACCCACACAAGGGTTACCAGGGTCTTCATTTATTACAGCTCAAGTCTGCAGATGTAAAATACACACATGCGTCTCATTTCTCTTCAAGCTTGTAACAGACTTTTACACTGACAGCAGACGCACACACAGCGTTTCTCCGTCCTTCAGCAGCAGTCCGTTATTCCTGAGTGTGTATGAACACAGTGTTTCATTCTCTGTAACAAATCTACAGCTGAACTCTTCCAGTCGTTTAAAAAACTAATAAATATCAGAAAAAACTACATTCAATATTAGTTGAAGCTTTTTTTTTTTTTAGTAGGTATTTGTGGATTTCAGGCATTTCAGTGAAAAGCAGACATCATGACCTACATGCCTTAAAGTACGCGATCTCAGCAGCTCATTATGCGACTTTAAGCTACTTCAACCACCACAGAGCAAAAAGCCACAAAGCAACCAGCAGCCTGGAAGCGGCTCAGGTTTCAGCTGCTTCTGCGTCCCGTGGATGTGAATCATCTGGCTGCAGATCTGTTCCTCTGCTGGCTGCAGATCTGCTCCTCTGCTGGCTGCAGATCTGCTCCTCTGCTGGCTGCAGATCTGCTCCTCTGCTGGCTGCAGATCTGCTCCTCTGCTGGCTGCGTTTTGTTTGGAGTCTCTTCATAGGTTAGACGTCAGCTGTTTATCAATGTTTGCTATTTTAAACACGGATGCAAACTCGCACCCGCTCTGATATTTTTCCTACTCGTTGCTGTGCTTTTTGAACCTTCAGCTACAAAAAGAAGCCAGAATGTGTTAAAGCCACACAGAAGCTTTCAGTAAAGAGGCTTCATTTCAATCCAAATCCAGTAAAAACCATAAAGCAAACCTGACATTTAGGCACACAGCAACCAGTTTAGAGAGACCTTTACACTGCTGACAGGTAATCGGTAAATACTGAGCTCAGAGTGATGGTTTGCAGCCATAAACTGAAGAGATTACCTATGTACACATGTTAAAAGTCAGATATGTGCTTTAGCTGTGCTGGAATAATGTCAGAGCAGACTCAGGCCCAATAACACAGACTAACAGTATAAATTAGAGGTGACCAGCACATTTTAAAGGCAAACACATTTATCATATTTTTAAAGGTGTAAACTCTGACAGAAAACATTTTGATCCCTGTGCTTCTCAAATTATAAAAAATGTAAAATATGATCTTTAGTATCAATGCACCGCTCAATTTTAGGAAATGTAATCTTTATATACATCTATCTATCCTCCTTTTTTTAGTGCTTCTTTAAATGTCCCACAGTTGAACATGAGAAACGGGCAGGACCACAGTCTGCAGGGTGAACGCAGCTTAACTAGTTTAAAATGACTTTTAAAACAAGTTTAAGATCAACGTAAAAACTGGAAATGATCAAACTGAACTTGTAACCTTAAACCAGGAATGAGCGGATATCAAGTTTCAAGTGATCAGGAAGGAAAGATTGAACATGTGACCCAGTCCTCTGTGTAAGAGAGATCTGATGTTACAGACTTTAAAAGTCTCAGCTCTGGAGGTGTTCTCACACCGATTACACACACTGCGCCGTGTTGGTCGAGAGGGATGTGCTCGTTTCTGGGTTAGCTGGTCCCACCGAGCGAGCCTCTTCTCATCAGGCTCTGCGTGCTGGAGCTCAGGCCCCGAATATCCGACAGCTGACTCGACTGAGAAACAAAAACACAGCAGGTGTTAAAGCCGCACGTTTATACTGGCTGCATGTGCAGCTAAATTTAAAGGTTATCGAGATGTTTGGATGGACTCTGCTCACCTTGCTGCCATCCTGACTTTCTCTGACTCCAACATTCAAAACATTCAGAGAGTTTGCCCTCTTCATCCTGAACACAGCACACAATCAACTGTTAACGCCACTGAACGGGCTACAGACTAAGAGCAGTTTGCAGAGATCTGACAGAAAGTTGCAGGATGACCCCTCAGCCTCTGAGCAGGACCTTTTAGTTCAATCAAAACTACACCATCAGAAATAACCAGAACTAACACCGCTGCCAGCCAGTCACACTCCAGTTCACATCCACGTCTGTCCAGACCCACAATAAACACATTTTTAGTTTCCATTCTTTATGATACAAATGATTTTATCCTGTTAGATATTTGTGTGAAATCAGTCAGACAGTAATAACTGTATGGGCGCAGAGGGCCTACTCAAAAAGGTAGACCTGCAGTAAATGCAGCCCTGTGGCACTGCGGTTTTCCCATCTTATTTTCAGTCACAGTTCAGATACATAATTCCTAAAAATCATCCTAAAAAGTGTGTGTGTGTGTGTTGGTGTGTGTGTGTGCGCAGGTGCAAAAACAGCAGTGGCTGCTGCTGGCACATCAGCTGGTCATCACGCTCTCAGTGGGTGCTGGTAACAGAGCATTACCCAGCATTCCTTGGGGCCGTTTCCTCCACTCCGACCCCTTTCAGCTTGCGGACCAGTTTCTCGCTGCTCCGCCTTATCGACTCTCTGAGTTTGGTGAAGGAGCCGCTGCGCTTCAGTCCGTCCTGTCTGGAGCCGCCGTCCTCCGGCCCGGCCCAGCTGGGACGACCGTCACCTGGAGGACCGAGGAGGACGAAAGGTGTACGATCTGTGTTCCTGCCTGTGTCGTGCATTTGAATAATTTATATAATTTCAAGTTTCTGTTTTTGACACACTGGGACACAAATACAACAGGAACACGAGTTTCCTGTTAAACATTACAGACTGGCACTAACACATACATAGTTAGATGATGTACACATACACTTGTACTCCAGAGTAGCTGCGGGTCTACCACAGTAAAATTAAAGGGGGAGGAGCTAAAGCAGCTTGAGGACACCGAGGCTGCTATGCCAGTGTTCGGCTCAGCACTGTTTTCACTTCCTAATTAAGTGGTTTAGATAATGTGGTGGAACTTGTGGTTAGCTCGTGTGACACAGACAAACAGGACTTAAGCTGCTGATAAATGAAGTACATAATCTCACTGTTTGTACCTTCAACAGATCCAAACTCCTTCTCGTGCGCTCTGGTGAGGATCTCTTTGTAAAGAGCTTCAGCTTGTCTGTACTTCCCCTGCTTAAGATAGCACGACGCCTGAGAGGGGAACAAGAAGGAAGGCGTAAATGGTGATTTTAAAAAATACTGATGACAGCCCCGTTAAATCGCGGTTTCCTCCCACCAGGTTGTTCTTGGTTTTCGCCACGTTGGCGTCGTCCGGTCCCAGTTTGCTCTGGTAGATGTGCAGAGCGCGTTCATAGTACTGCTCCACTTCCTGGTACTTGCCCTGGTTCTGACACAGCAGAGCCAGGTTGTTCAGCTGCTTGGCCACATCTGGATGGTCTGTGCCGAGAACCTGAGGAGGCATTCGGTCAGAGAAATGCACAGTGAGGGCGACCAACCCGTTATCCTTCCCACAGCAGTATCTGATCCAGGGCGTGCCACACAAAGTTTTATTCACTCAGGTCTGTGACTTCATTTTTAACTGAATTAGCAAAGCATTTACTCTGTTATAAGGCCGGCATTCAAAATCCTAAATATTTCCTACAGGTTAACACTCGAGTTAAAGGTTCAGGTGAGTTATTAGCAGGAATGAGGGAGTGTTTGTCTAACTTACTTTCTCTCTGATCTCCAGAGCTCTTTTACAAAGCGGCTCCGCTTCCTTGTATTTTCCTCTTTTCCCATAAAGCACTGCCAGGTTGTTGAGTGTCGCTGCCACCTGCACACACACACACACACACACATACACTGATCTAAACCACATGAAACAGCTACAAAGGCAGCAATGCTAATATTTGCAGGTCATGCATGTAGGAAGCGAATAACAACAAATGAGGGTCAAAATGTATCCACAGCCCACGAGGTTTTATGTTTCACTGATGAACGAGGACGCTGAAAGCAGGTTAGAAGTTTGTCAGCGGCTGCAGGACAGAAACTTACAGCCGGGTGGTCCATCCCCAGAGTTTTCTCCCTGATGGCCAAAGCATCGTTCAGCAGGTTTGCTGCCTCTTTGTATTTGTTCTGGTCTCTGTACAATAGAAAATAGAAATAGAATAGAAACAGAATGCCTTTATTGTCCTCATACAGAATGTACAGTGAGACTGGAGGGCCACTCCTGTTCAGTTAACTTCAATAGTTACTTCCTCCAAACCAGCAACATGTTTATTAGATCCCATTCCTACTAGACTGTTCAAAGAAGTCTTTCCAATTATTGATGCTTCAATCTTAAAAATGATCAATCAGTCTTTATTAGTTGGCTATGTACCACAGACCTTCAAGGTGGCTGTTATTAAACCTCTACTTAAAAAGCCATCAGTGACCCAGCTGTCTTAGCTAATTATAGGCCAATCTCCAACCTTCCTTTTCTCTCAAAGACTCTTGAAAGAGTAGTTGTAAAACAGCTAACTGATCATCTGCAGAGGAACGGTTTATTTGAAGAGTTTCAGTCAGGTTTCAGAATTCATCACAGTACAGAAACAGCATTAGTGAAGGTTACCAATGATTCTTCTTAGAGCCTCTGACAGTGGACTCATCTCTGTTCTTGTCCTGTTGGACCTCAGTGCAGCTTTGATACTGTTGACCATAACATTTTATTACAGAGATTAGAGCATAATATAGGTATTAAAGGTACTGCACTGCAGTGGTTTGAATCATATTTGTCCAACAGACTCCAGTTTGTTCATGTAAATGGGGAGTCTTCTTCACACACTAAGGTTAATTATGGAGTTCCACAGGGTTCTGTGCTAGGACCAATTTTATTTACATTATACATGCTTCCCTTAGGCAGTATTATTAGAAAGCACTGCATCAATTTTCATTGTTATGCAGATGATACTCAGCTTTACCTATCAATGAAGCCAGATGACACACATCAATTAGTTAAACTGCAGGAATGTCTTAAAGATATTAAGGCCTGGATGACCTCTAATTTCCTGCTTCTAAATTCAGATCAAACTGAAGTTCTTGTTCTCGGCCCCACAAATCTTAGAAACATGGTGTCTAACCAGATACTTACTCTGGATGGCATTACTTTGGCCTCCAGTAACACTGTGAGAAATCTTGGAGTCATTTTTGACCAGGATATGTCCTTCAATGCACATATTAAACAAATATGTAGGACTGCTTTTTTGCATTTGCGCAATATTTCTGAAATTAGAAACATCCTTTCTCAGAGTGATGCTGAAAAGCTAATTCATGCATTTATTACTTCTAGGCTGGACTATTGTAATTCATTATTATCAGGCTGTCCTAAAAGCTCCCTGAAAAGCCTTCAGCTGATCCAAAATGCTGCAGCTAGAGTACTGACAGGGACTAGAAAGAGAGAGCAGATTTCTCCCATATTGGCTTCTCTTCATTGGCTCCCTGTTAAATCTAGAATAGAATTTAAAATCCTTCTCCTCACATACAAGGTCTTGAATAATCAGGCACCATCTTATCTCAAAGAACTCATAGTCCCATATCACCCCAACAGAGCACTTCGCTCTCAGACTGCTGGCTTACTTGTGGTTCCTAGGATACTTAAGAGTAGAATGGGAGGCAGAGCCTTCAGCTTTCAGGCGCCTCTTCTGTGGAACCAGCTCCCAGCTTGGATTCAGGAGACGGACACCCTCTCTATTTTTAAGATTAGGCTTAAAACTTTCCTTTATGATAAAGCTTATAGTTAGGGCTGGATCAGGTGACCCTGAACCCTCCCTTAGTTATGCTGCTATAGGCCTAGGCTGCTGGGGGGTTCACATAATGCACTGTTTCTCATTCACCTTATTTACTTTGTTTATACTCCACTCTGCATTTAATCATTAATTGATATTAATCTCTGGCTCTCTTCCACAGCATGTCTTTCTCTCCTCTCAGCCCAACCGGTCGCGGCAGATGACCCCCCCTCCCTGAGCCTGGTTCTGATGGAGGTTTCTTCCTGTTAAAAGGGAGTTTTTCCTTTCCACTGTCGCCAAGTGCTGCTCATAGGGGGTCGTTTTGACTGTTGGGTTTTCTCTGTATTATTGTAGGGTCTTTACCCACAATACAAAGCGCCTTGAGGCGACAGTTTGTTGTGATTTGGCGCTATATAAATAAAATTGAATTGAATTGAATTGAATTCAGTGCCATGCTGCTGAAAGTCACACTTTCTAAAATATAAAACAGAACTTCTAAAAATATACAGAAAATAAAACAGAATGTATAAAAATATATACAGTGTAAAAAAATAAAATAAGTATATACATATAATAATGAAGATGGTGAAATTAATTCTCACCATTAAAGCTCCATCTTTTTAAAGAAAGCCTGTGAATGGTTTCAGAGGTTTTGAACAGTCTATAATTTACCCGTGCTCTATCAGAGAAATCAGAAACCTTTATCAAACCTACAGCGGACGCTCGGCTCAAGCACCGTCCTGAACTGAATAATAACTCGGTTTTTGTGTGGCGTTATTATTTCTTCAGCGTTTGAGAACGTGAAACCTGACTGATTAGTAAATAAAGTCTTCTGGAAACCTCACACTTAACCCAGCTGTGAAAGCAACACCTCAGGGGTGATTAGTACAGGTAAACACTAACACAGTTTATTGTGGAGGTAATCACCTGTACACCAGTGCCAGTATATTGAGCATGGTGGCTACGTCAGGGTGGGTGTGGCCCGAGGACTTTTCCAGGTCTTCCAAAGCCTGTGGGGACACGATGACATCATTTCACCTGACTGTCTGGTTGGTTTGGGTTAGCACCAGTTACAAGCGTGGAGGCCCCTCCCACCTGTTTGCAGAGAGGTACCGCTACCTCATATCGGCCTTGGGATGCGTACTGGATGACCAGGTTGTGGAGCGTTCGAAGGCGGGCGGGGATCTCGTAGCCGCCCTGCTGGGCTGCAGCTGCGGCGCTGCTGTGGTGAGGCTGGGACACTGAACAACAAGAGTAAAACGCAGACTGCTGAATTTAGAAGGGCCCAGTTCTTGCTACATAAATGATTTGACACGAGCGGGTTCTCTTCAAGCCATCAGAGAGAAAACAATCAAAAAAACTTTTTTATGGCACTGAAGCAGCTGAGAAACCCACAATTTTTAACAATAACAAAAAAAGATTCAGGTTACTTTCAGCTGTTTCTACTTTTATTGCTGCCTCTCATGCTGTAAAAAGGCTGACCTCAGTAGCCCTGCTGTACTCACCTTTCACGGTTTTCTATAGAGAAGCTGTCCTAAAGCTTCACACTGGCTTCAGGTTTCACTCTAAACTGAAAGTGTTTTACCTTCATGTGATCTGACCTCATTTGTTATGCAGATGCTAAAATGTGGCATCAGTGTATCAACAGTTACTCAGATATCATCATTAGAAGCAGCAGCTGCACCCTGTGCTTATCTGTGCAGAGTGAAGATTGAACCGTCTACCAACACAGTGTTATCTTCTGAGGTCCTCAAACCTCCAACGCTTAAAGCATTCAGACTGAATCAGAATGAGGGCGCTGCTTCCTGTATAAAAATCTGCCAAACACAGGCCTAACACTAAGATGAGAATCCCACATTCAACCTTCATCACCTACAGGGAGGCAGTAAAACATCTCACAGCCTAGCAGAGCCTTACTCGGTGACTGCTCCTCATCCTCGGCGGGAAACAGGTCATCCAGCGACTCTTTGCTGAAGGAAGTGTCTCTGTCATCCTGAAAGGAAAAACACAAACACGACTCAGAAGATAAGAGCACAAGTAAGCTTACACTTACTACAACAGTTAGCAGTTTTACAATGAGCAGCTGTGTGTTTGCCAACGAGCTCTGAAACACTCGCTGCAGCAGAAACTTTAGTAACTAGCTGGTGAAGACCAGAAGCCACCTGACTGTAACTAACCTGAGGGAAAACTGGCCGTACACTCATCAGATGCAAAGCAACTGGAGTCCAAATGAAGGCTAATGATGCTCTATGATGGTGGAATATGTAAAGTGGCCCCTGCGTGCCCACACATCAGCAAAAACAGCTCGCTAAGATGACGTCCTTCTGCCCACTATGTAATTACAACAGCTTTACTAAAGGCCTTTAAACCTCCAGCTGCAGACGCTCCAAAGAATTCACAAACTTTCAGCGCATCAACTTCACTATCAAACACACAGGTTAACGTGCTGACACACGGACTGTGGTGCAGAGCGGACTCTCCCTGTTACTCATCTTGTGTGGCAGATTTTTCCTACTGTCATCCTTTGTTATTCAAACTCTCAGCTGGCTGGCATACAGCAACAGACTCTTCTGCAGACACACAGCATGTGGGTTAGCGTGTCTTCTGTCCTCACCAGGGGGGGCTCATCCTGGTCGTACTTGCGTATGGAGGACATGAACTGCAGGTGTCTGTTCTGCTCCTCGAGGGTGACGACCTCCTGCTCCCGGTCCTGCAGCCGCTGCTGAGCACCAGCCAGCTCATCCCTGAGCCACTGGTTCTCCTGACAGAGACGACGAACCTGAGAGGGGGGGGACGCAGAAACGAGAGGGAGGAGGTTACGAGGAAGGAACACAATGAAGAAACAGAACAGAGCCATTAAATGGAAACGGATCCACCGCCATAGCTAAAGCAGCGTGTTTCTTCTACATCAGCGGCTGATTAACATTTGCTTTAACAAACACTTGAACCGGTGTACCTAATGAAGTGGCCTATGAGTGTCCACGCAAATATACAGTGTGCGTTTTTTCAAGAAACTCACCTGAGCTCGGAGCTTTTGTTTCTCTGCCTCGAGGGAACCGAGGTGAGCTGACAGTGCCATCATCACCTGAAGGGGTTTCAAAGAACACACACGTCTCACAATAAACACGTGTGTTGTGTCTTATACTGTTATGCATTAATTAAAATGGATATATATACTACTTACTTCAAAACTTCTAGTTACTTTTGGATAAACGTTTTAATCGGTCTTATATTTTTACAGAGTTGAGCGTCCCTGCAGAGACTGTGCTGTAGTGGGTGATGTCACTGTTTGTGCTGGTGTGTCTTCATTGCTCTACCATCAGAATTCAAAGTGTCCTGTTTACGTGAATAAATCTCAAATAATCTCTAAAGATCGGAAGAATAAGCAAGCTGGATACAATGAAACCTTAACATTGGATTATCTCGCTCTAAATCGTGTTTACATGGCACATTACTATCAGAGTTACTGAGGTCTGTATCACAACGTGTGGCAGCAGACGCTCGTCTGTATGATGTGACTTCAGCTGCTGCCATAATCAAGAAGCATGGAAACAAACCACAGGGGAGTCTGATATTATACCAAGTTTATCTGTGAAGACAAACACATGCTACACAAGATTTCACTGTGATCGTTTCCTTCTTCATTTCCTACTCTGATTGTACCTGTGCCTCGCTCAGCCCCAGCTCTATCCTCTCCAGCGACTGGCGGATGATGCTGGTCTTCTCCTGCTCCACGCTGCTGCTCTCTGATACTGCCCGGCTCTCCATCACCTCCTTTAGGCTGTCCAGCAGGCTGCGGTTCTCCCCTCTCAGAGCCTCCAGCCCTGCGATCACATGCTGTGTGCTGCACAGAATCTCCTCCGCCGACAACATGGCTGCCGCTCTGAGGTTCCTCCTCTCACAGCAACCGACCTGAGAACAGCAAGTCATTATAGCAGCAAAAACTAAAGGAACAGTAGTGGGTTCTTATTATGTACTGCCAAAAGTATTCACTCATCTGCCTTCACACAAGAGCTCACAAGAAAGCTGCCTCAGAGACTTCAGGCTGTGCTGGAGGATTAAGGAGGTCACACCAAAGTCACCAAAGTGAATCAGCTTGTTGGAGTCATACAAGCTCTGTGTTTGGTCTCATGTGCTGCATTTCCATGTTTGCACATTTCAGTAACTCTCCACCTGTTTCCCATTTTCCTCGCTAGATATAAAGAAATGAGGACTCAAGACTTTTGCACAGCACTGTACATAAACTATACTGTCTTCATCCAGAGGCTTTAATATGATGTGGGCCCACCCTCTGCAGCTGTAACAGCTTCAGCTCTTCTGGGAAGTCTTTCCACAGGTTTAGGAGTGTTTATGGGAATTTCTGACCATTCTTCCAGAAGCACATCTGTGAGGTCAGACACTGATGTTGGAGAGAAGGCCTGGCTCACAGTCTCCACTCTAATCCATCCCAAAGGTGTTCTATCAGGCTGAGGTCAGGACTCTGTGCAGGCCAGTCAAGTTCTTCCACACCAAACTGGCTCATCCATGTCTTTATGGAGCTGCTTTGTGCACTGCTGTGCAGTCATGTTGGAACAGGAAGGGGCCATCCCCAAACTGTTCCCACAGAGTTGGAGCATCAAATTGTCCCAAATGTCTTGGTCTACTGAAGCATTAAGAGTTCCTTTCACTGGAACTAAGGGGCTGAGCCCAACTCCTGAAAAACACCCCCACACCATAACCCCCCCTCCACCAAACTTTACACAGTGCAGTCAGACAGGTACCGTTCCCCTGGCAACCACCAAACCCAGACTCCTCCCTCTGATTGGCAGATGGAGAAGTGTGATTCATCCCTCCAGAGAACACGTCTCCACTGCTCTAGAGTCCAGTGGCGGCGTGCTTTACACCACTGCATCAACGCTCTGCATTGAGCTTGGTGATGGAAGGCTTGGATGCAGCTGCCATGGAAACCCATCCATGAAGCTCTCACTGTTCTTGAGCTGATCTGAAGGCCACATGAAGGTTGGAGGTCTGTAGTGATTGACTCTGCAGAAAGTTGGTGACCTCTGTGCACTATGACCCTCAGCATCCTCTGACCCCACTCTGTGATTTTATGCTGTCGTTCCAAATCGCTTCCACTTTGTTATAATCCCACTAACAGCTGACTGGAATATTTAGCAGTGACTGGACTTGTTGCACAGGTATCATCCTATCACGGTACCACGCTGGAACTCACTGAGCTCCTGAGAGCGACCCATTCTTTCACTGATGTTTGTAGAAGCAGTCTGTGGCAATATAGTGTATTTATTCAGCAGTAACTGCAGTATCAAAGCTGTTCTGGTATCACTACTACATGCAGCTGAAATATTTATGAGTAAAAGTGATATCAGAAGCTGATACAGCAGCTGGAGCTTCTGAAGAACTACTAGTAGAAGCAGCAGTACTACAGTACTCTGGCTTTATTTTCTATGAAAGCTGGTTTAATGCATCATGCAAAAGTACTGCTGTTGATGTGCATACCTGACACAGCTGATGTCTACAAACTCCATGGAAAGATTAATTCAAGAGGAAGAGAAGCTCAAATGTAAGACAGGGGAGCAAGAAGAACAAAGTGAATTTGGATAAGGAGGTGACTGTGTGGAGGCACCCTGATGGCTGCTGGAGGGTCCCTCAATATAAGACCCAGCAGTCTTACACACCTGAGGGAAATGAGTTTTATTACAGTAGAAGTCTTTCTGAAAGTGCTGTAACTAAGTTTAAGGATCTAATTCCTTCATTATTATACTCTTCAGTGTCAACACAGTGCAGAGCAGCTACCTAAACTCTGCTCCCAGTGAGGTCGATTATCTAGTCAATAGTTTTACATCCTCACTGCGTATAACTTTGGATACTGTGCCTCCAAAAATTTCCAGCTGTACCTTTAAGGCTTGCTGGTTTTGAACCGAACTAAATGTGTTGGACTCTCCATGCAGAGTGCGTGAGGAGAGGGTCTGAACTTACTGTGGAGTTACCTATGAAAGGTAAATGAAAATACATAGGAGTTAATGTCTCATTGGTTTTACTGATCACATTTGTTTCAGTGATAAAGTCGATAATAAATGTAAAGAAAGGATGAAAATTAGCGCTGTAACTGAGCGGTGTTAGGGAGTATTCTGTCGCTGTGGAAGTGAACAATAACAGGGATGTTGTGGAGAAAACACAGAAACACAATTCACAGCTGTCAGCAACTTCAGCAAACACAGACACACTGTTTCCTCTTTTCTGATCTCCTCTGGGCACACACAGGAGAAGTGAGCATCTGGAGTTAAACACAACACCTAACGAGCACACAGACAACATGCAGGCCAGTTTGGACCAGTCACCATTAAACACCTCTTTCTGCATGTCATGCCTGCAGCTGGATCAGTACGTCTCTCTTTCAGGAGTTTTAATGTTAACAAAAAAAAAATGTTATAATAGAAACTGAGCAGATTTTCTTATGGTTGCAATACGATGCTGTGCATCACTGTAACTGGGTTATCTCTAACTGCAGTGCAGATCTGACTCACAGTGCTGGTTGAAAAAGCAGTTCAAAACATACATGTCACAATCACGCAGGTCAACTCAAGTAACGTGTCTCTACTGTGTCTATTTCTTTTATTTTATTCTGTCAAAATCAGCCCCCAACCAACACCTTTCTCAAATGCTAAAAAGACTAAAATGCTAAAATCCACATCTACATGGACATAAAAGAGCTTCTTCTTCTTCTGGCTGCTCCTTTTAAAGGGCCACCACAGATCATCTGTCTCCATCTCAGCCTATGCCTAACACCGACACAAATGGCATGCAGAATATGGGTTGGAAAATTACCATGACCGACAAAATGAAACACAAAGGAAACACAAAGCCCCCGCAGAGTTACGGAGATGAGAAATGACTAAGACACAAATCAACCACAAGAAAACGCAAATGTCACAAGTTAACAAAGCAAACCTACTAAAATGAACACAAAATATATTCAAAGATACAAAGCAGCAAATTAGAGACACCATATGACAACAAAGAGATGCAAAACAGTCTGAAAATATCACAAACAAGTTGCAGCCCCTGGGGTTGCAGTTCCTCCACCTGAGGCTGCTCCAAAGGTGAGTCAGTCCCCACAGGTTAAAATGTCCAGTTTTACAGCAGAAATCAACATGATAGATTATATATATATATATATATATATATATATATATATATATATTTTTTTTTTTTTTTTTTTTTTAAATTAATTAATTAATTAAAAAAATAAATAAATAATGTCTCACTTAATATAGTTGGAAATTAATCATTCGCTCAGCCGTATTCCTTGATGTTGAAATGTGTTATGCTTGTTTTAACAGCTTATTTTGAATTCAAGATTTAAAATTAAAACACAAAAAGTTCGTTCTCCGTTTAACCAGCTGCTTTTCCACAGCTGTGTTGCTAGGCGACATGAGCTACGCAGAGGTGAGGGCAGGTGACGCTGATATGAAGGCTAGCCGCTCACTTCCGGCCTTTGCGGTCTTCGTGGGCTGCAAAGGACGTGGGCCGGGTCCTTCGAACGATGCGGTCACTGAATTTTTGACATTGTGCGTCATATAATCTGTATGCCTGGAACTCATGCACTGAGAAACGTAACACGGTGCAAAGTGCGATTAATTCGTTATTTTCCCTGTAATTAATTAATCGAAATGAACGCATTAAAGTCCCACCCCTAATATAGATATAAATATAAATATATATATATATAATTTTGTTTTTGTTTTTTTTAAAAAGCGGTTTTGGGATCTGTTGGTTGAGGAAGAGTCTAGAAACTGATGGGTGATGTAACAGTGGCTACATCCATCTTTTATATACAGGCTAAAGATGACACATAAAGGAACCACAAGGTAACGCAAACTATTACAAAAGTTGCCAAACTGCCAGGAAGAGTCACATAAAACAAACAAACAAACAAACAACATGGCTGTGGGGGCTTTGACATGTCTCGGCCCGCGCCCCGCAGCATCATAATCCGCCCCTGTGTTTATAACCGACCATCTGTCCGTGCAGCCATCATGGATTTAACCGTCTCTATAAGAAAGCTGTTGATAACATCAAGCCTTAAAATAGATAAAAGACAGAGAGCGCGCGCGCGCGCACACACACACACACACACGCACACACACACACACACACGCACACGCACACAGAGCTGCGTCACAGAACAGCGCCTTCAGCTGGATGTTTGTTATTAACGCATTAAATCTGTCCACTAAGTACAAACACCACCAGCTGCTGCAGCTACAAAACACAAACCTCTGCCTGCACCACAACACAATAAAAAACACGTTCCACACACAGACACACAGCCCGCGCCTCATTCCAGACCCACAACAACACTTACAGTTATTTATAGCCTACCTGCTAAGTCCGGACTCCGCGGCGCGCTCTCGTCCTGGCGCTCACTTTGAATGAAACGCTGACGTTTGTTTGTGAACAGGAGCCCGTCAGTCCCAGCGGAGCATCGCCGCGCTCAGTACCTCCGAGTTTGTTAAAGAGGAGGGACGGTGGAAGGTGGGAGCTGCTAATCATTCACCTGCAGCCTCCTCCCGGCATTACGCAGCCGCTAGCATCAAGCTAGCATTAGTGGCACTGCAACTTCCGGTTCTTCACTTCAAAATAAAGTCTTACAAACGATCGAGTCCTGTACTTAATTTTATATATGTATGTGTGTGTGTGTGTGTGTGTGTGTGTGTGTGCATGTGCACGTGTGTACATACCTCGAGAGTGGACATTTGCAGAGGAGGGGTGGTGGATGTATTGGGCAAAGGATGTTGAATATGGAGCTGCCATCCAGGAGACAAAGAGAGGACACTGAAGGAGGACATGCAGAGTGTGGCAGGTTGGTGTGACAGAAGAGGACGGTAGGGACAGGGTGAGATGGAGGCAGATGATCTGATGACCCCTAAAAGGAAAGAACAACTGCATAACTGGAGAAAAGATCATTTCTCCACTGATCATTAAGATTTTTATTTTTAATAAAATATGGCAAACCGAAATTCTTCAGTGTCTGATTGTTTTGACCAAGTTTGTCTGAGACGATTCTATTGGGGTTATTCTATTTTATCAATTTATCACATTATTGTTTTTATCATTGATGGGTTTACATTAATTTTATTCATGTGTGCATTGTTTGATAAATGTATTATTCTTATAATTTTATTAATGTTTTGTGTGAGCAAACAAAAACACAAAAAAACGTTTGTATACACCATTTATTTCAAGGTTAGGAAGAGGATATTTAGACGGCTGAATGTTACTGCACTTAGATTTGCTGTAAGACACTACACTAACAGTGGATGAATGGATGGATATTTTTCTCACAGCAATATATTTTTTTTTTTTTTGGATACAAATTAATTTTTTTTTTCCTCAGGCAAACCCGGTTAATTAGTTACAGTAAAGTGTCATAAGGTCCTCACCAGTTTCTGAAGAATATGTTTTTGTTTGTTTTAATCAGCAACCACATACATGGATACCCCCAAAAATCTGTATGAAGATTTTTTTTAACCACAGGTTGGTGTTTGCTGAGCCAGAAAGTTGCACAAACAGAGAGTTTGTGCAGTTTGTTCAGTGTGTTGTTACATAAAACAGCCTTCAGTGTAATATGACAGGAAGGGCATTTCTCAGTTCAACCAAAGATGCATAAAACACTGTGTTTCATGGAAGAGCTCCACACTGTGTGGTTCCACGGTATTGGAGAGGATCCTGATCCCTGATTCTACAGTGCAATAGGAAGAATGTGCCAAACAGTGAAAAAATAAATAAATAATCTGAGAAACATGTAAAAAATAAAAGGTTTAACCTGAGAAAACTTCAATGTTAATCAGTTCAGGGGGAAAACGCTTTAATTTTGAAGGCCAACTCTCAGGACTTCCGGCATTTGCCCGGTCGTCCCGTCTGTTCTGCAGGCTGAAGGAGCTTACCTGATCCCAAATTTCCCGTCATACCCCGCGACGTCGGGGCTGACCCCAGGACAAGGCCACCTATCTGCAGAAGAGATGAACTGCCCATCCATCCATCCATCCATCCATCCATCTATTGTTTAGCCAATTATAATCCTAACATTACAATTAAAGGTAAAACATGGATATTTAGAGGGATTTTTAAAATCCAGTGTCTTTCTAAGTGATCCGCCTTTAGATTTAATTTTTAAATGACCCAGCCTGTGTTCATCTTCTGAGGCCAAATGTTATTTTTATAGTTAAATATTCACATAACAGTTCTAGGGATGGCACGATACCACTGTTTTAGGTCCTATACAGATACCGATATTTTACATTTGGATATCTGCGGATACCGATACAAATCCGATCTTTATTTTAAAAAAAAGAAAGAAAAAGAACAATTGATTTCAAATGCCTGGATACATTTTACATAAGACGACAGTCCGTCACACACCAAAATCAAAATCTTTTAGTTGTTCCACGTACAAGACTAAGAACCAGGGAGGGCAGAGCTTTTCAGGCAGTGGTGCCAATTCAGCTCCGTTTTGCTGACTCTGTGGAGTCTTAAAAAAACAGGTGAAAAGTTTTCTGTTTAACCAGGCTTTCTGTTGACTTTATTTTTATTCTTTTTCTTTTACTATGGTAATGTTAATATGTTTTTAACATGATGTTTTATCTGGGTTTTTTGATATTGTGTTTTAATTATTGTACAGCGCTTTGTGACTTTTTGTCTGTGTAAAGCACTAAATAAATAAACTTTACTTAAAACAATCGCTCTATCACCTGAATCCTGCTGCTCCTATGTGAGAAGGTGATGCATTGGCTTATGGTATGTTGCAAATTTCAGCAGGGCTGCAACTATCGCTTAATTTAGTAATGGAGTATTCTGTCAGTTATTCCATCAATTACCCGAGTAACTGGATAAGAAATACTTTTTTCACATCAACAGTTCATCTGCAGTTTTTCCCTGTGTGAAACAAACAGGGTGGATGGAGCAGCTACAAAGTTCTCTTTTCTTCACTTACTGATCAGGTGGTGGATGAAGGACCTCCAGCTGTTTCCCAGTAAAGGTTTAATGGAGGTTACAGGGAGAAAACTTTCTTCCGCTCCATCTGAGCTCACCGGCTCCGCCTCTTTGCGCTTGTGCAGACAGACTGCAGTAAATCAGCTGACTGCTGTTCATGGAGTCACACACACATCCTGTGCAGATATAATAACCATCAGACTCGCATCAGTGCTGCGGTTTATTTCAGTCCCTGCTTGTTTTTGACTGTTTAGTCATTTTATTGCATTGTTGCTGCCGTGTCACAGATTAGCATGTCCTTTCAGTCAGATTAACTGGGCAGTGTGTGTGTGTGTGTGTGTGTGTGTGTGTGTGTGTGTGTGTGTGTGTGTGTGTGTGTGTGTGTGTGTGTGTGTGTGTGTTAGACCTAGAGGTCACTGTTGGACCAGCATTAGTCTTATTAAAGTCAAATGAGCGTTACAGCAGCTCTAGTGGGAGTCAGTCAGGGGCCTCAGCTCAGCAGCTTAACAAGAAACGACCACAAACAAACAGGATCTAATGAGTGAGGACTGTGTGTGTGTGTGTGTGTGTGTGTAGGGAAGGGCTGCAACTTAGCAAAGTGGCAGATAATGTAAAAGTGCCCCACCCTTGCTCAGAGGAGCAAAGACAGGCTGGGGGAGGCTGTTTGTTCTTTCAGTGACGATTTGCAGTTAAACCCGTTTTAAAGCTGCTGCTGTTTAAAAACAGGTTATGTGTTCTTAAAGCAGAACTATTCACTGATGGAAACGATGGACTGTTTACACCGGACCACCTGATCATAATATTACCAAACAATTCAATAACATTAACACATTATAAATAATAAAGGAAATGTTGGTAAATTAAAGAATACTGTTAAATATGTTCACGTTTATGTAAAAGCTCTACCTATATAACTACAGCTGTTTATATGAGTGATAAAGCTTTAAAACCGCCTCCCAGAGTTTGAATGTGCCACCAGCTCTGCAGCGACGGCCTCAGTGATCTATTAAATATGCAGGAGATGTAAAAAGATCTCTTTGAAACTCCTTCACTGAGAAATTTCCAACAAATCACAGTGAACAAAGTTATTTTTATATTTTATAGATGCTGATTTCATCTCTGGCTGATCAGGCAGCATCTTACAATTTTTGTCTTTGCAGTGAGAACAGAAAAATTTATCCCTTTAAATGTAATTGTGTGTCAAAATGAGATGATCAGACTCCTGTATTTACCTTTATGGCTGTGACAAATATGTATTTAACTTGTTTTAGTGCTAAAACCTACATGAGACCAACATTTACACTGTAATCATGTTTTTGGTACAAGACCTGCTTCTGTTTAGCAAAACCAACCCAAGATTTAGATACAGTGTTACCAGATATGATGTCAAGTCAAAGCCTGTCTGATAAAAAATAAAATTCAATATAACATAGTTCACAGTTTTTAAAACACAAGCACTGTTTTGGTCTTCAGAAAGTCCCACTCAGCCCTAAACACAGCTGCAGTCCTGCCTCTGAAACATCAGTAAAGATCTGCTACCCAGCAGCTGATGTCAGGAGTCAGGCTGACATGTTTGAGTTCATTACCACTAAGTAATGAACGATGTAATTCAAACTGTAGACAGTCTGAGATTTACCACAACTCTCAGGAGGAGCTGTAAACAGCTCTTTAGCCAGATCGACCTCAGTCAGCTGAAGGAGGGCAGTGAGTTTTAGATTTTATATTTTTAACAGGCCTGAAGAACTTTACTGTTGACCTAAAAAATAAAGCTGTCTGACATCATCACAGATATTTCCAGAGGTGAATCTTCTTCCTTTCACCTTTATTCAGCTTCATTCACTCATCTGCAGCAGTGGAAAATCATTACAAAATACAGAAAACCACCCAAATACACAGAAACTGCAGTGAGCCCCTGTGTGTCTTTAGATCAGCGTCAGCAGAAGAAAACCGTCCCCTGCATTTCCTGTAACAGTGATATTATTTCTCAGGTATAGATTTTAAAATTATTGCTTTATTTTCAGGGCAGCGCGGTGGTGCAGCGGTTAGCACCGTTGCCTCACAGCAAGAAAGTCCTGGGTTTGGCTCCAGCAGCTGGCTGGGGCCTTACCTGTGCCTCATGCCCCTGTGACACCTGATGGATGGTGTATTTTCTCTCTGTGGCTTTTGAATATTAACTGTCCTCTGACTGTAACTGCACTGTATCAACTGGTGTTACTCGAAGACGATTCAATGAGGGAACGAGCACTGTTGTAAACCTTTCTGTGACCCCAGTGACCTTCATGATAATGTGTTATAATAGTGGTACAGAATTATTAACTGCAGACTCAGCTGAACATAAACTGATGCCACAGTTTTTACTCCTTTCCTTTCTTTGACGTTCCATTTATGTAACTGGCATTTTAAAATGTGCTGCTAGATTTTAGCACTCATGCATGTTTGCTAAAAAGTAGGACATCATGATGCCAACCAAAGCTTTTAGTCTTCAAACTCACTCAGACACACGCAGGTCTGATGAGACTTTCATGACTGGATATTCTATATCATTTCATTTTGCTGTCACCTCATCGTCCCACTCTGAGGACACATTAGCAGCACTGCCTATCATTACAGCGTCAACACTAAAAATACCAGCATCACCACTCTGCATCCTTAATTACTTTTCTGCACCCCTGCTTTTTTTTAATTAACACATTACATGCATCATGCAGATACGGAGCTATCTGTAAATGCTACAATAGATATGTCTGTATATTTTTAAAATATGATTGTTTGGTTTTGTGAGTGCAGAGGAGGGATAGATGAGAAACTGCTAAACACAGAAACTGAGTATGAGATCAAAGCAGGGATGAGAGAGGTGCTGGTATTTTAAACTGGCGATCCATCTAACAGCAGGAAGTCCCTGCAGCACTGTCTGCATGCACAGGCGTGGACGTGGACACAAATTAATTCAAATCCAAAGAATTCAAAGAAATATGCAACAGAAGCAAACACACACACTCACTCACTCACTCACAGGGGTGGACAAAGCAGAGTTCAAAGGTCACAGCTGTCCTGGCCAACACCCCCTGACTTAAAATTAGAAATGAATGTTTGGTAGAATATATGGGAACAATGACAAAGCACACACACACACACATACATGGTCCTGTTAACGTGCAGGTTTTAACATGGCCACCACACTGGTGCCTACCCACAGACTGTATATAAAAGATGGATGTAGCCTCCTTTGGTTACACATTGGTTAGTGAAGTCCTAAGCAGGCAGTTTTCACCATATCATCTTGGTGTTTTGTTACAGGGCATAAATAGCATGCACTGGATCTGATTATGAAAGCAATAATGTTTTGAATGATTTCTCATTCATAAGACGGGCCCGGCCTGAAACACACCCTGCTTTTCAACTCAAACAAAGACAAAATGATCATCATGCTGTAATCAGTAAGACCTGAAACGAGTGCTGCATCAGGACAGAGTTTCCTGAGGTCAGACGGCACAGGAACACTACACTTGTTTTCCTATCTAATGGCCAGCAGGAACCGCCCCCTGCTGGCCATTAGAAATAATGCAGATTTATGGCACGTCCATGTTGACTTCAATTTTCAGACCAAGACATGGTAAAAATGATGGATGAAGCTAATTGATGTTAGCCACTGGTTTGTGAAGTCTTGTTCTGAAGCTTCAAGATAAGCAGCACCGCCATCGCTGTCTTGTCAATCATAAGTCGTTAGCCAATGAGCATATCTTTGATAATCCTCCTTTCTCACACTTAGAATGACCAAATTTTATAAAGCGGACAGCAAAACCTGAAATGCTGAACTAAGACCATAAACTCAGCAGCCCAGTGTTAACAGAGGTCAGGGCAGACGCCCTGAGGCTTCAGGATGTTCCAAAGGCTTCATTTTGAACTCTTTGTGCTACCTTTGCACCGAGCTGATGCCAGCTGGCAGGGATTTCCTTATATGGTCTTCTCAGGGACCTGTCTTTGCAGGTGGAAGTGAGCATAACAGGTCACCTTTACTTGAACTGTACCTGTTGAGATTCATGCACAGTGTTTGGTGATGGAGCCTAAAGTGCAGAGCATTCAAATCAGCTTATTTTGAGGCAGAAAAATGCTAGATTTGACATTTAAACCTGCAGAGAAACGTCACATACCTATTATATTTAATAATTATGACAAAGACGTCATACTCAGGTTATAAGGTCCAGTGAGATCAGCCTGGCACCAGTTTAACATCATCTGTGTGATTATTTTAATGCCCAGTTTTCTGCTTTGCTGTGGCCTGTTTGTAATTTTCCGTGTACACATGCGCTGTCCTCAGAATATCTGGGATTTTTGTGTGGATGACAATATCATGGTACCATCAACAGCTTGCCAGTGGATTATTTAAACAGTTTCTCTTCATGCAGATTCATAGAAAAATGTTGTGTTCATGAGTGCAGGACTTTGGAGAGTCCCCCTGAGTCTCTGCTCCAAGTCCACTGTCGGGCTCCAGTTTCACAGCTGTGGCCTGACCATCCACAGGCACGACTTCCCAAATTAGTCTTTCTCCATGTCGCTGCATGTCGCTGCGAACACGCGCTCGTATGAATGAATGTACACCCGCTTATTACCATAACAACCAGCAACAGGACGTCAGGGTGCACCCTGTAATATAAGCAGCTACGCTCATGCACAGCCTTTAATTAGTCAGCAAACAAATAAATCTGTTTCCTGCATTCCTCTAATATGAAGAACAGAACCCATTTGTACCTCTCAAATCTCAAATCTGACTCAAGTGCAGAAAATTAATCAACATAAATGATGTAAATGAAGGGGTCTCTAAAGTCTATTTCACACTTTAATGTGGTTTTAACCTCCACTGCATCCTTTAACACAACCCCCCCAATAAAACTCAAAGGTCATGCTGACTGACATGTGATATCTGCTGTGTGTGTGTGTGTGTGTGTGTGTGTGTGTGTGTGTGTGTGTGTGTGTCTGTCTCCGGCCCATTCAGACCAGTTAGTTCTGTAGCTCGTATGCCACTGAGGCACAGATCCAGCATCCCAGTTTAGACTGCCACCCTATCCCCCAGCACTCGCCCGTACTGCACTGCCCCTCAGAGCCAAACAGCCCCAGAACCATGCAGCTGCCCCGGGGCAAACGGGCACCAAGGACAGTTACGTAAACCAGGAACACTGTGTGAATAATTGATAATGATTTTAATCAGGTTCTCACAGGCACTCACATGCACACTGAATGACACCATATTGATGTGAACACATATTCCAGGTTTTTTTCTGATGCTGTTAAAATAGATGTAAGTTAGTTCTGACACTCATGAGGCAGCAGGACGAAACAGTCTGCACAGCCTGAACTGAGACTGAAGAGTTGGTTTATGTGTGCGTGTGTGTGTGTGTGTGTGTGTGTGTGCATGCATGCGTGTGTGTGTGTGTGTGTGTGTGTGTGTGTGCGTGCGTGCGTGTGTGTGTGCATGCGTGCGTGTGTGCGTGTATGTGTGTGTGTGCGTGCGTGCGTGTGTGCGTGTGTGTGTGTGTGTGCGTGCGTGCGTGTGTGTGTGTGTGTGCGCGCGCGCGTGTGTGTGTGCGTGCGTGCGTGTGTGCGTGCGTGCGTGCGCGCGCGCGCGCGCGCGTGTGTGTGTGTGTGCGTGCGTGCGTGTGTGTGTGTGTGTGTGTGTGCGTGTGTGTGTGCGTGTGTGTGTGTGTGTGCACATGTGTTCATGCATTGTTACATTTTTCATTATAATCAGTTATAACAGCTTTATATTGTGTTAAACTCTGATAATAACCATCCACATCACAAAAAAACTTCCTGTTTTCCTCACTAAGGCAGGAGGGTTCATAAACCCTGTTTGGGTTGGTTTCAGGTTGATAGTAGATTCTTATTCTTAGGGAGCAGCTGAGGGCTGCGCACATTCACACACGGGTGTTGGCAGGAACAGCCGGCAGCCTCGGCCACTGGTGGCATCCCCTGATGCATGTTTGTGGTGTTTGTTGTTGGGGTACTCGTTCTAAAAGCAGGGAGAGCATCAAACCCAGAGGATTGAAAGAACTCGAGTCCATGACGCTTCAGAGGCTTGATGTTGTTTGGAACTGAACCTGAAATAAAATCACCTCTCAATCCCTCAGATAACTTCCTAAAGTCTCTTATGAAAGTTATCAGAGGTCTTAGGAAGTGGCAGCAGCCAGGATCCAGGATGCTTGAGCCTTCTCAGCGTCCTGGGATTGGATCTGAACTAACAGTTTCAAACCAACAAGTCCTGAACCACAGCATTTTCAGAGGTTCAATTAAGTGAATTGCACTAATTCACAATCAATAAGGACATGATTTACTTTTACCATTTGAATGTTTGGGCGTACACCACAAGTTTGGTTAAGATTAGCGAACGACTTTGACCTGGAAAAGTTCTTCCTGGTTTTAAAAGACTTTTCTGTCCTTCCAAATCCCAGCCTGGACACAGATGATGGGAAGGTCTAAATGTGAAGGCTGATAGCACCACCTGACCAGTTTCCTTCAGTGAGCTCGTGTGCCTCGGCGTTAGCTGGAGGTGAGGAAATAAGAAATCTGGTGCTGGCCAATGTGCTTAACATTAAAACACAATAAAATATGAAAGCATTAAAAAACATTAAACATAATTAGAATTGATAAGTAAAACAAATGAGTAGTAGTAGTCAATAAAAGTCAACTCTCAGACTGTTGCCAGTGAAAAAAGGTGGGTTTTAAGAAGTGACTTAAAAATGGAGAGTGAAGAAGTCTGTCTAATATGCAGTGGGAGTGAATTCCACAGCCTGGTGCTGCCACAGCTGAAGCTCTGTCCACTCTGAGCTTTCGTTGTGTCCTCGGCACATCCAGGAGCAGCTGATCAGCCGACCTGAGTGACCGGGAGGGCGAGTGCACATGTGGGGAAGAAAGACCATTTAATGACTTAAAAACAAATAAAAGAATTTTAAAATGAACAGGGAGCCAGTGCAGTGAGGCCAAAACAGGAGAAATGTGATCTCTCTTCTGGGCACCAGCTGAAGACGGGACAGGGGTGACTGGGAAACCCCATAATAAAGAAAGTTACAGTAATCCAATTGTGATGTAATGAGTGCATGGATTATGATTTCCTGTCTTGAAAGGATCTGTTTGACCTTAGCTAACTGAGTTTTAAAAAGCTGGACTTCACCACTGCACTGATCTGCTTATCTGGGTTAAAACACTGTCCATTCTGACACCCAGCTTAGAAACAGGACGTTTTGTGTATTGTGTCAGAGGCCCCAGATCTACAGGAGAGGACCCACCAGTAGTACCAGGACTAACAACCAAAACCTCTGTCTTCTTGTTATTAAAATGAAGAAAGTTTAGCGCCATCCAGGTTTTAACTTCATCAAGGCACTTAATCAAAGATTTTATAGAATAAGGGTCTTCTTGTTTTAAGGGGACATACACCTCAGGGTTATAATAGTTTGGGGTTTTACATTATCGTTTAGTTTTAGTTCATTTTTACTTTTTCTCTCTAATTCAGTTAGTTTTAGTTAGTTTCAGTATTAGTTTTAGTATTTTCATACTTAATCAGGTGCAAGATTCAAGGCACAAAAGTGACTGTTGTGTAATGAATACTCGACAGAAGATACAGTTTAAACAACCAGCGGTTCACAGACAGCAGCACTACACTGATAAATGTGTGTAATATTAAGGACACACATGAACATGAACACTGAGAAAAAAAGAAAAATATGAACTACAAACTCAATAAACTCTACAATAAAGTTCAGCATCAGTGCAGCAGAGTAACAACACCTACATGTGGTGTGTGACAAAAACAAACTCTTTGAAGGAGTCAAAGGTCAAATCCAGCTGCATCCTGATGTTCTCACCACCTGAAGCTGCTTCTGTTTTGGAGCTAGCTTGGTTAGATGCTCTAATTAGCCTTCAGGGTCTTTGCAGCCTCTGTACATAACCTACAAAGACCTCATGTCCACATTTCTGCTTGTGTAGCTGGATTGTGTGTGTTCATTACCTTGTGGTCGTGTGCAGGTGTTTTATATGCGGTGCTGGCTGGGACTTCTTTTGGTCTTCGCTCTTTGTCTCAGTTTTTTGGCTGCAAACATATTTGTCCCTGTTTTTTCACTTTCTTCATTTCCTCACATCCATCCTGATAGTTTCAGCAGCTCCCTCCAGGAATCTGCTGACATTGAGTCCTTATATTGATGCTTTGATTATTACTCCTGATTGTTATTCTCTCACTGATAAAGTAGCTGGAGACGCACGAGGACTGAACAGGTTAATCACAGCATTGCGGTTGTGTGGACCTGACGAGTAGTCACGTTTCTCCAGAGGTGAAGGTCAGGTCACCTCGTAGGATCAGAGCGGTTTCCTTGTGTGCACTTCTGAGCTGGACTTTGATGTTGGTGTTTTTTCCTCACTGAGAAATGTTCCACACATTTTTCATCATCCACAACAAGACACTCACTTCTATCTGAAACTCCATATAGGACCCTGCTGCTTTCTCGGCAGACCGCTGCCATCACTTTTCGGAGTAGTGCGGTGAGCACGCACACAGTTGCCCGATGGTGCTCCCAGCTTAAACTGCTAGAGCAGAAAAAATAATCTCATATCGAGCCACAAGGCTTTAAAAAAAAATGACAAACAAGAAAAAAAAGTCAGTTTATCTATAATTTCAGTTAGTTTTAGTTAGTTTTGTAAATTCACAATACAGTTTTAGTTAGTTATCGTTTTTTCCTTTTAATTATATAGTTTTTATTTCAGTTAACAACAATGTTTTTTCAATTTCAGTTTTCATTATTTTGTTCGTTTTCGTTAACATTAATGACCCTGATACACCCGACTGTCATCAGCATAAAAATGGAACCCAAGAGAAGAAGATACAATGAGAATAGCAGTGGTCCAAGGATGGAACCCTGGGGTATCCCACACAGCAGAGGAGAACATGAAGACTTAAAACTATCAAGACTGACACAGAATGTTCTCTCAGCCAGGACCTCAACCAACTCAGGGCAGTGCCATGAATGCCTGCGCAATGCTCTAGACAAGAAATTAAAATACTGTGATCTACTGTATCAAAGGCCGCTGTTAAATCCAGTAAAACTAGGATAACATAATCCCCAGAGTCTGTAGCTAAAAGAATGTCATTAAAAACCTTCAATAGTACAGATTCTGTGCTATGGAAGGGCTTAAAACCAGACTGAAGAACCTCAAACTCTTTTAACTGTACGTAGACAATTTTTTTCCAAAGTTTTTGAGAGGAAAAAGCAGCTTGGAAATTGGTCTGAAGTTTGAAAGCACTGTAGGAGCCAAGCCAGCCTTTTTAATCAGAGGTTGCGCTGCTGCATGCTTCCAGTCCTTTGGAACAACACCTGAGGACACAAAGCAGGGAGGTTCGCTTAAGTATGGAATATTAGACATGACGATGGGCCATCGCTGCAGCATTACCAGCCATGCTGTCACTGTGAAAATAAAAGGGATGTGCTGTGTGTGTGTGTGTGTGTGTGTGTACTTTGGTGATGTCTAACCCAGTGTAATGCAGAGGTTTTTACCTCAAATGCTGCATCATGTAACTACTTTATATTGTTGTCAGATCACAATTCTGTGATCTTTGTGGGGATCCTGTGGAGGTGGTGGAGGTGAGGATTCAGTGAAACACGAGCTGCTCGTGAGGGGAGCTCGGGGGTCAACCGTGGAGGTCTATCTTTAGCGCCGCCTCACTGATCCTCCAATCCCAGAGCCAGTTCTCCTGATTGAATTGCACTGAGTCAGCTGTCAGTCATGCGCTCCTGCGTTCATTCATTTGCCTTCAGTTGAGCAGACTGACATAAAATTATTATTTTTGAGCTCAGCAGCTGGAAAAATGAGGAAACGTTGGTTTAACAGGCACACACCAGTAAACGGGTCGCTGCGACACTGAGTCTGAGTTTGGTTGTAAAGAGCGTTCGCGTTGTGTCTGCGATTAACTCACACTACCTGTGATTTATATTTTCTCTTTCAGCCTCACACGTGTGAGCCCACGTCTCGTGCTTTCACTTACTGTCATGAACCTGCAGAGACTTTTTAGACACCTGCATGTCTTTTTTTAGCCATGACAGCGGCACAGCGGCGGGCCGGGCAGTCCACCTCTTCGGTTCACACCTACTTAATGGATTGCAATAAAACGTGGTATTCATGGTTCCCAGAAGATGAATCATGTTGACCTTGATGATCCTGTTCTTTGCATTTCATCTGCCCTAAATGAAACATATTTGTGTCCAGTTCTGATTAGCAGATGTTAGCATACAAACATACAAATCTAAGGTGGTGATCATGGAAACACATAGACTGTATATAAAAGAGGGACGTAGACCCGACACATCCTCGGTGTAGAGGCCAGCATGCAGATCTGACTCACACATTATAAAAGTATCCACTCACCATCCAGATCATTGAGTTCAGGTGTTCCAGTCACTTCCATGGCCACAGGTGTATAAACCAGCACCTAGGCATGCAGACTGCTTCTACAATCATCAGAGAAAGAATGGGTCGCTCTCAGGAGCTCAGTCTTTGATGTCAGAGACAGTTTGTACATCATCTTGTGGTGTAAAATACTTCCAAAATCAATAAAAATTAATCTAAAATAAGAGGGAGGGGAAGAGGAGTGTAGCTTCTGGGTCCACAGACAGTATAAAACATGGATGTCGCTGTTCTGGGTCAGAAAATGAAGCTAAAGTTGCCTCAAACCTGCAATCTCCTTAAAGGGGCCAGTGGAAGAAGACTTCTGCTCCTGACTTATCCTCCTACTCATTTTACCGGCCATTACTCCCAGTGCTTGGATTATTCATTTGGTAGGGTTGAAGGGATAATTGTTTATCCATCTCTTGGTATTATTGCACATAGAAACATGCATATATGAAACATTAAATGTGACGTAGTGTCAGTCACGCTGTGCTTTGGGGAAACCAGGATCTTATGTGAGACTGCCGTTTGCGTCACAGCACCTCTCAGCTCCACCCCACAATGCCTGCTCTCTGTCACATGATGTGGATGATTTAGCATCTGTCTACGGGTAGATTACTCAGGTCTATCGTGTTACTGCTGGGGGGCAATGACGCTGGCATTTATACAGAACAGAGCTGGACTTGAGGTACCAACCTGATCCCAACTGGTTAAAATCCTGAGGAAAGAACAGGAAGCAGACAACATTGTGCACACTTTACATTCTCACATCTTTGGACACAAACATGTGAGGAGGCATTCAGGGTCTCTCTTCTCTGACTTGCCAAATGTTCTGAGTTTGCACAGCCTGTCACTATGCACCCCTACATGACATTTCACACAGGGAGCAGCGCCCCGTATCTTACGCTCACACATGCAGACGCCTCCACTTAACAAACTGGTGGGTGAGAGGATCGCGGCTCAGTGAAATCCAATCTGTAATCCAGAATATTATGATAATGTAATCCAAGACAAAGTGGTTATTTTCACTCCCAAATGTGAGAACACACAGCTCTCCGGTCACTCTGCTCCGAGGACACTTATGAAACAGGAAGAGAGTCTCTGAATGTCTGACCCACCAGAGTCGACCCACTCTGACTGCACCATGCCCGACCAACAGCAGGCTGCACCCTATTTTTAAAAGGAGAACACACTGATCACAACAAAAATGATAGAATTATACTTTAGTGTTTGGTTTATTAAAATCATGTATAAAAAAGGGATGCTCTTCCTTTTTTTTTTTTAACCGTGAAGGCTGAGACAGGCTGGGTGGGATGAATTTGAGGAATTTCTTCCCATTCCAAGATTTTTAATTGCTGTTTATAAAACAAGACTTTTAAAGGACAAAGTTACAAAATAATTTTACTAAACTGCAGAAACACCGAAGTCTGGGATTTTAACATTTGTACCTTTGCTCTAAATTCAGCTGCTCTGGGAAAGGTTAAATCGCTGGCTACGTGTGGGTCAGATTTCCCTGCTGTATTTATGACTTTGCATGCAGGTATACACAAATATTTGCAGATTAACGTGTTTTCCTGCAGTGTCCTTCCCTGCAGGCTGCTATGAAACGGGCAGACAGAAGGTGAAAGGTTGGTCCGCCCGCTGCAGCTGTTGCCTCGTCTCTCGCCCCTCGTCTCCAGTGTTGTGCGGTCTTGGTTCTTGCCTTTTAGAAACTCAGCCGAGCACAGAAAACCCCTTCTGACCAATCAAAAGCAGTGACCCCGAGCCCTTTCAGCCAATAGCAACAGAGCTCTGAGTATAAATACTTAAGTCCATCACCTGGCAGAGCTGGGCGACCCCTACATTTGGTGGATAGGATCTGATCCCGGGATCTGTTGCTTCTTTCTTTCCTCCTGAGCAGGTAAAAAAAAAAAAATCAATGCAATGTTTTCTTTAGATTTTTTTGGTAAATGAAAGGAAATTATTCTGATGTGGACTTGAAACTGGCCAAACCTTCTGAGAACAAAACTGGTCTTAGAGTGTGACCAGAAAACTGAAGCCCTGATGAACGCCGAGCTGTGAAAACGTGTTCTCCTCGTGCATTTATGTCTCGGAAAAGTGCTAAAATAAACTTTAATCAGGCACAACGCAGCCTGAAGCAGGTCTTTCTTTGAAAGACGGGGACACTGGTGGATGTGGGCAGCAGCACAGGGCATGCGGTGTACTGTCACTGCAACAGTTGCGTCTATCTATCATGCGTTGCTGACGTCTGCAGGACAGGCTCGAGGTATGTCCGAATAATTTAGGAGTGCTTGATATAGTCATGGAGCTGGTGGAGCCATTTGTGAGGCATGCAGACTTTGACCTTTCAGTGCACCAGGTGTCATCATGTGTGTAATGCACCTCCACAACCGAAGCAACTGGCTTCTGAGCTCGGGCTGAAGGAAAGCAGCTGTCTGCAAACTGGTGGGGTTTTGCTTTTGCATTTATAAAACTTGTATTAAAATAATTTCTATTTAGGTTCACTTAAAGACTTTGTGGCAGTGTTCTCATTGAAATCATGCAGAAGCCATTTGCTTCTTTCCTGCTGAAGCAACTGAAGCTCCTGAGCTCAGTTTCTTTCTAACAAAAGATGAAATAAGATAACAGAAGTCAAACATACTGTAGAATAGAATAATGTTGAATATAATGAAGAATATTGTATTTTTCTGCAGTTTTTGCCTTTGAGGAAAAGGACTTGATGCAGGCTTTGGCCTTCCGTTAGGCTGAATGGAGTGAGGTGGGACAGAAAGTCACAGGGCAGGAGGTGGCATGACCGTGCTATTAATAATGTTTGCTGTGAGGGAAGACAGGTGATGGGATGGTCAGAGAGACGGGAAGAGCACAGCTGACAGGGAGCGAGGAGGACATGAGGCAGTGAGAAGGGAGAAATTAAAAAGCAAGAAATGAAGATGGAAGAGGAAGCTGGACAGAATCAAAAAGCTTCTCCTCCTCACAGGAAGACTCAAACTTGAAAAACTTGGAAATCTAGTATTCGCTGCTCTGTTCGGATCGCTTCTAGTTTCTTTTCTCAGATGAACATCAAACCATATTTGGCAGATATATATTTCTATTAAATCTATTAAAGTTGTCTTTTGAAGGCTGCTTCTGTCACATTATTCTGATAATACTGCATGCCCCTGCATGGAATGATAATAAAAGAGCAAAAACTCCAAAGCCCCTTCTCCTCTGTGCCTCATCTGGCAGACGGAGTACGAACCGCAGCCATGACGAAGAACTGCCACAACGACTACAAGATGAAGTTCTCGGTGGACGATGAGTTCCCCGATCTGTCCAAGCACAACAACCACATGGCAAAGGTACGGACAGTCCTCTGACGCAGTCTGAACGTGGCTGCAAACCTGACACACGTGCGGGCTCAGGTTTTTATTAAGAGACGAGCAGCAAAAATGCATTTAGTGCTACGTTCAGGATCCCTTAGATTTCCCTGTAAAGACAGGCGTGTCACATGGCTGACCTGCATGTGTCATCTGCTGTAGTGCCTGACCAAGGAAGTCTACACCAAGCTGAGAGGCAAGTCCACCCCCAGCGGCTTCACCCTGGACGATGTCACCCAGACTGGTGTCGACAACCCTGGTAAGAGTCATCAGCACCGAGGCACTACCTGCAGCCAAACATGAGTTATCACTATCATTGCTGCTAGTTTTGCATTTTCCATTAAGTTTTTAGTCTCTATAATTTTAGTTTGAGTTCCATTTTTATGAGTTTCAATGTTTATTTATTTATTTTTAAATGTGTAACTGTGCAATAACACAGTGCAACAATACAAACAGTCATGCAGACTAGGGTTTAATATTTTTCCCGAAAATGACATGAATCAAATCCCGGGAAATGACGAGCCATTTCCCGGGAATCCCGGGAAAAAGTTTATTTATTTTTTTATTTTAATTAGGCCTTCTGTAGCCTGTGTCGGCCTTAACCTATTGTGATATTGTAGAGGTAGCTTTCCAGCTATGTCCTGTTATGCCCAGTAGGGGGCAACGTCGGCTTCCATCCATCCATCCATTTTCTTCCGCTTATCTGGGGCCGGGTCGCGGGGGCAGAAGCCTAAGCAGAGAAGCCCAAGCTTCCCTCTCCCCAGCCACCTCCTCCAGCCCATCCGGAGGGACCCCAAGGCGTTCCCAGGCCAGCCGAGGCCTGGGAACGCTTGATTAACGCAATAAAACCTACATCTGGACATTTGAGTGATCGAGCTATGCGGTGTTGTATCGTTCCTCAACACTCCCTTAACAAATATAATTCGAATATTCCTCCATTGTACATGGAATTATACCAAGATATTTTACAACTGCTGGTGCAAAACAATACGGTTCATCTCCACAGCATTGATAAAGGCTCAGCCACGCTGTCGTGGCGACATCTGTTGCGCTATGTCTCCACCAGTGGAACGCTGTAATAGTCATTGAAAAGTTAACTACCGTACTACACTATAATATGGCATAACACAGGGCCTCGAGTAATGCACTACGACTTGGTCATTGCCATTCTGGCAACAGCAAATTTATAACACCGTGTCTGAGGGTTAAAGTAGGTTCGCTGTGAATCGTCTTTTGAAAAACTGGCCAATCCTTATAGCCTAAAAATATACATTTTACTCAACTCCATTTTAAAAGCGAAATATGTTAAAGCAATCTATTTCATGATACTTTCTTCACACATTAGGCCCGTATCCTAATTCATGATTGTTAGTAAGCGGCTGCAAACGAGGAGAAGAAACACTCGAAGTTAAACAGATATTTCTTTATTGTTCAGGGCAGGCATATTTTATAGGCTATATAATGCAATATAACAATATATAATATAAAATTATATAATACAAAATACCTTAGGGTAAACACATTGCCTACGATTTCAACAAATTAAAGAGGAAAAAAGTACAACTGTGTAATACCTCTATTAAAACGCTTGAGATGAAGGCTGAAGCCTTAAACGGAGGCTGAACGTGCCTGAAATGAAGAGTAATGCTTTTCGCATTAAACGAACCCTTCTCTCAATATTTCCTTAAATTTAACATTCTGAAACTTTCTTTTCTTTCTGAAAGTCAAATCGACGCGCGCGACTTTTTTCCCGGTTTCCCGTCTAACGTTTCCCGGGAAACGGGAAATGGTTCTGATCGCATTTCCCGGGAATCCCGGATCCCGGGATTAAACCCTAATGCAGACATCCCAGCCCTGTTAACAGCTACACAAACAGATTTGACCAAACAGGCTAAAAGTAAAGACATTTCCTGCAAAAACATTAAAATTTTCATATTCTTTAGCTCCAGATAATAACTTGACACATGGCCGTGTTAACTCTGTCTTATCCCCTTCTTGACCCCAGGTCACCCCTTCATCATGACTGTGGGCTGCGTTGCTGGTGATGAGGAGTCCTACGAGGTCTTCAAGGATCTGCTGGACCCCGTCATCTCCGATCGTCATGGTGGATACAAGCCCACCGACAATCACAGGACCGACCTGAACTTTGAAAACCTGAAGGTGAAGAGTCACGTGATGCTTGAGTGTTGCTCTTTATTCCACATCAGCACCCAGTTAACAGCCTTGATTCCCTAATTGCTGGTTTACTTAAACTGGACTAACTTGGAAGATAACTCCATTTCATTTCTTTGTTGGTGCTGCAGCCCTGTGAGTGAAAGCTACAGCTATAACATGATTATAACGTCTCTGCTGTGCTGCAGGGTGGTGATGACCTGGACCCCAACTATGTGCTGTCCAGCCGTGTCCGTACCGGCCGCAGCATCAAGGGATTCACCCTGCCCCCCCACAACAGCCGTGGAGAGCGCAGAGCCATCGAGAAGCTGTCCATCGAGGGTGAATGCCTCATGTCAAACATATAAGAATAACTCACACATAAGACTCAGGATTTCATTCACAGACTGACTTTTCTCCTTTTCGGTTCCCTCTCAGCCCTGGCCAGCCTGGAGGGTGAGTTCAAGGGGAAGTATTACCCCCTGGTTGGCATGACTGATGCCGAGCAGGAGCAGCTGATCGCAGATCACTTCCTGTTTGACAAGCCTGTGTCCCCCCTGCTGACCTGCGCTGGCATGGCCCGCGACTGGCCTGACGCCAGAGGCATCTGGTGAGAATCAGGATCACAGGGGCTGGATCCCCAATTTTTTCTCATCTAAACTGGCTCTTGAACTTTATCGTTGCTTGCAGATCACATAAAACTGAACCGGGTTTTATTCCTTTAGGCACAACGATAACAAGACCTTCCTGGTGTGGGTGAACGAGGAGGATCACCTGCGTGTCATCTCCATGCAGAAGGGTGGCAACATGAAGGAGGTCTTCAGACGCTTCTGCGTTGGCCTGCAGAAGGTAATGCACAGACCATGCTTTTGTTTTCCATTAGGACTTTTTTTTAATGGTCATTTTATTCTTACTGGGCTCTCAAACAACCGTTCGATACTTCATTTCTTTATTTCAACTTCCTCCTCTCTGCTCAGATTGAGGAGATCTTCAAGAAGCACAATCACGGCTTCATGTGGAACCAGCATCTGGGCTACATCCTGACCTGCCCCTCCAACCTGGGAACCGGCCTGCGTGGCGGTGTCCATGTCAAGCTGCCCAAGCTCAGCACACACCCCAAGTTTGAGGAGATCCTGACCAGGCTGCGTCTGCAGAAGCGTGGCACAGGTACAGAAAACACGTTAGTGCATGAATATCCACCTCAGTGAAGGACGACGTGTGTGTCAGAAACACTGAGCCTGGATGCACATCATCCAGCTGTGCCTCTGCAGCATATCGGTGGATGAGGGGTAACTCCTCCTTCTTCTCTTCCTGACACTGGCTCTATTGTCCTCTTCTTTTCGCGCAGGCGGCGTGGACACAGCCTCTGTGGGCGGTGTGTTCGACATCTCCAACGCTGACCGTCTTGGCTCCTCTGAGGTGGAGCAGGTCCAGCTGGTGGTCGATGGTGTCAAGCTGATGATTGAGATGGAGAAGAAGCTCGAGAAGGGAGAGTCCATCGATGGCGTGATCCCCGCCCAGAAGTAAAGCGGACAGACTGACCGACTGTCTGTGTTTGTTGTTTTTTTTTTTTATTTTATAAAAAATGAAGCGGTAGCCACGTTGTAAAGTTATTTTACTGGTTTCGGCCGACTGGCTACTCTCTGCTGAACAGACACTCCACCTCTTTACTCTCCTTCCTTTCTTACTTCTGTCATCATCGCTCCTCTTTTCCTTTCCTACATTTTCTTTGGCTCCTCAAAACTCTAATCATCTCTCTTCCCATCTTCTTGGTAACATCCTGGGATCAATCCATGCATAGTCTGGCTGTGGCTATGTATACACACCAAAGGAATTTTTTTTTTTTTTTGGTTGTACAATACAATGAACTATTAAACGATGCCCCATGTGACAATCAAGCTTTCTGGCTATGTCCTGTTTTCTTTATGGGTGCACAGACAGCCATGTTCATATTCTCATTTCACTGAGGAGCATAATTCACATTAAATTCAACACGGGGGAAAAAAACGACATAAAATCAGAGGTTGAAACTCTTTATTGTCGTGTCACACATTATTTCCAAGGAGACATGCAGGATTGCAGGTCGATCATTTCTGTCATTTCAGCCCATAAGTTAAGTTTTACTGATAACAGCGACGGCTTTGAACACACCACACAACAGAAATGTAGCCTTAAAGCGCGGCTCTAACCGCATCTACAGAACGGCCCCGGGGGGGTGGGGGGTGAGGCTCCGTTATACACAAAAGAAAAAACAGAACAAAATGCAAAACTAGCCCTAAATCACAGCTTCACATTTTCAAACATCACTTCCTGTAGTGAGGATCACAGCCAGCGTTTCCATCGCTGTTCTGTCAGATGCTGCAAACTTGAAAAAGACAAGTCAGAGTTGCTTATCATTGAAGAGTTACAACAGACGAACAGCAACCTTTTCATTTTGGAGTTATCGGTGTCCGTGGACCAACACGTGATCAGCGCAGCACTCAGCAGAGCCGCTATTTGTGTGTTTGTATAATTTTGGTAGCTTTGATCTTTAATGAGCAGTAAAGTATTTTTTTTTATAAAAGAAAAACTAATGATCAAAGGTCATTCAAGGTCACATTCCCATTTTAAAACTGCTGCCTCATCAACACGCGCGCGGCGCGAGCTGTGACGAGGCAGGAGTCCGATTGGTTAACAGTCATAAACCTCGTACAGCGATACTTAAATCTGATTGGTCAACAGTCATACACCTCTCAGCAGCGCTGCAGTCTGATTGGTACACAGAGAGTAAAGTCTACAGTTTGGTCAAGATGTCGCACAGAAAGCACTGTAATATCTGACACACACACACACACACACACACACACACACACACACACACACACACACACACACACACACACACACACACACAGAGTTGTTTGATTTGAAATTTGGTACTTTGTAAATGTTAAAAACTTCATCTGTACCTCAGTTTCCTCTAACTCGGTTTCAGTAACGTCACCGTAACCAAGTGGCACATCTACCTGGAAACCTGATGACATCACAGCTGGTTTTACTATGAAAAGTCAAGAAGCCATATGAGCATTCAACAACACATTCAGAATCAGTTTTTTGGATTCTTTGTAGCAGGCTTTAAATGTGTGATAAAACGTGTATTTTAAGAAATTATCAGTACAGACAGAAGAAAATGGGATTAAAAAAAAAAAGCCGTTACAGTAGAGTGAAAAACTGGCTAAAAAAGGAAAAAAGTGCTCATTGAATTTCAAAAACAATCCAGCAATATTAAAAAAAACATTAAAAAAAAAAAAAGCAAACAAGGAGCCCTGTTAATCGTAATCAGTGCTTATTCAAGTCTTGGTTCTTGGCTGTACTGCACTACACTCAATGAAAGCAATGGCAACAGGCCGTAGTGCTTTCACACCAACTGCCCGCCTGCTCCTCCATTTAAATCCAAACCAGCAGACGCTACAGGGATCACGCTTGGGGAGCACATTACTGCCTTTCCTAAAAATATGACTCATCATTTTTGGAAAATGGGCGCAAGTAAACTCAATCGGGCTATTAACCGCTCAGCACCCACCAGCTCAACATGTTTGTGGTTAGCAGTAGGGTTTGGGTTTGGCTAACGTGCTCCAGTTTGAATAGTTGGAACATCCCACTGGAAAAGCAGGAAACAGGAAAACTGTAGCTCCTCAGTTAATGTATAAGACTTCATTTGAAAGGTTAGCATCTTCTGTTGGCTGAAAACCTTTGTAAACCCAAACCCTGAGCAGGTCACGCGTGAGCTAGCAAAAAAGGAAGTCGATTTTTAAAAATATTTAGTTTTATTTATTATTTTTATCATATTGGATTAAAACAGAACAGTAAAAACTTAAGTTAAACCCAATCTTAACAGTTTTCTTGAATTTTTTTTTTTTTTTTATTGCCTGGGCCAAAATGTGTTTTATTAAACTTACACTTTACTCATGTAAAGCACCGGTGTGCAGGACTTCTGAGGCTCTATTAGCAGAAAATGAAAATGGCATTCATAATTATAGTGTATAAGCACCTGTAAAGCGTAGCTTGAGCCACTTTTATCCACTCAGGGAAGGCTGGTCTTCCACAGTATTGCACTGCCATGTTTCCCCAGTAGGAAAGAAACCCAAACACTGGCTCAGGAGAGGGCCTTCGGTGGTGGCAGGGATGTTTTTGTGCGACCTCGCTGATAGATGATGCAAACTCCCACACACTGATGTTTAAACTGTGTATTTGTGTCACAATCATGCGCGCTGATTGGCCTGTAATGTGAAGCGAAACGTAACATAAAATGGCTCAGAAACGGACTAAACTTACATGGATGCAGGGACATCTTGTTGTGTAGTAAAACTCATTTTTTCCAGCGCAAACACACTGAACGTAGCACTTTAAAGGACAAACATTTGGTGAAGTTGTGTGTTTGTTAAGGAGCAGCACAAATGCGTGAACGATCAGCTTTGCCCGTCTCAGCCCGCCGGGCCGAGGAGCAGTTTACCTGAAAAGGTGCAAACGCGTCAGACTCCCGAATATAAGCAGAAACGCTGCTTTTGTTACTGGATGGGCAGAAACTCTGCGACGCCTTTAACGTCCTTGCATTTCTGCATGTCTCCCTCTGAAGGCCGGAGGTCGCACTACACCCCCGCTAAAATATGTGACGTCTGCCAAATGTCTGCCCGTTTTAAAAGCACTAAAGAAAGAAAATAAACTTAATAGACAAAAATTAAAACATTTCTTTAAATAGCAGCTCTTTAAAAAGGAATGATGACAAATACAAAAGGAATAACAATGTCAACAAACAACAACAACAACTTATCGAGCTCCATCATTCGCTCCATCATTCTCACCGTCCCCATCATCATCATCATCAAATATGAAATCATAAGAAAACAGAAAAAGTCTGACTCCATGGGCTCATTTTCTTAATGGAGGTGGTGTTAAGCAGGGATCGTAGGTCACTGACAGCTTCAAGGTCAAGGGTCATCATAAGTCTGCCGTGGTGGCCTGTCCACATCTGTGTATCCGTTTGTCTGGCTGTAACTGGTGGCATCAGAGGAGGAGGGTCTTTGGCCGGAGGCGAGGCATCGTTAGCCACGTCAGCTGAGGTGGAGCCCAGGGGTGAAGAGGAGGAGGCTTCTCTTCCTTCTCCTCTTCATCCCTCCTCATTCCTTAACCTGTCCTGTGTGTTCTCAATCTGCCCCACCTCCGGTCGCCCTCAGAGCTCCAGCTCCTTGGACACTTTGGTGGCGATGTCTCTAAAGGCTAACGGTGCCCCCCAGAGGCGCTTGAACCTCACACCGCTGCTCTGGCCCAGCCCGCTGGGCAGCTGGCAGACCTCGGCCTCGAAGGCCACACGGGCACCGGCTGCTCCGTGGGTGCAGGACAGGAGGAAAGGCCCGGCCAGGTGGACCTGGCAGCCATAACCCTGTGCTGCCTCACGCAACGCTAGCACCAACTCGGCCGGGTCACGGGGGCTCCGCACCCTCACATCCCAGCCGCATCGGGGGGTCCGGGGCTCGGCCGCTTTCTGATGCCCAGGTAGATGGCGACTGGAAAGGTTAGGAACAGGAGGGGTGATGCAAATGGAGGAGAAAATGTGGGGATAATTATACAGAGAAGGAAAAAAGTTGAAGATTGATGGAATGTTTTTAAGGGGAGGGAAAAAGTGAAGCCAGAAAAATAAGGAGAGAAGAAGAAGGAGGAGGAGGAGGGGAGGGCGAGGAAGAAGAGATTTAAATGTACGACGATGGATGGAGAAATGGATGTGAAGACAAGTGGATGAATGTGTGGTTGTGTGAGAACATGAGTGGTTAGGGGGGAGGGGAGGAGAGAAAGAGAATTACTATCTTACATTACTGGACTGTGAGTCCTTTCCTACGACACAGACGTGTGTTTTCTACATCAACATCATTTTTTCACACCTGATATACAAATAACCTCTGATTAAAATGGTTTCATTTCTTCTCCTGTGATGGTCTATAATGATGGATCTGAGCATCGTGTTTTTCTGGAGCAACACAACAACTAACAGCAAATACCTAGAAACAATGAACTCATGTATTTTCCATTAGTCCAACACCACAGTGCTATTATCTACCACATGGAGACACACTCGGCATCTACGAGCACACCGCGGTCCGTTAGCTAATGTTAGCCTGGTGCAGCGGGTTTACCTGCTGTTTTTAACCTGAGCCTGGGCTGCAGCAGCTGAGGCTGAGAGGGAGTGCACACGAGCTTTAGTATCATACTGAGAAACTGGGCTGGAAACAGTGCAGACGGGGGTTAAACATGCTTTTGATTACTGACAAAAGTATTTCTGAATATTTCCTCATGTCTCATGAATGTCATCCTTCTCTCTTCTCTGAGCATTAATTTCTGACCACATATTAAAGGGGCTTTACCTGCCAGCACCCAGCGATGAGGGGCTATAGCACCCATGTGGGAACAGAGCAGGTAATTACACTGCGGGAGCGGGGGCTATTTCTCTGTATACTGCTGAGTAACTTAATCTATACGTAGCAGTAAAGACTGAGGCTTCATTTATAAAGCTGGCAGAATTTCTTTAATTAATAATAAGCTTTAGAATAAATGCAGTGAAGTATCTTTAACTCTGATCTTTGGTGACAAATGTGGCTGAAACACTCACACTGCTGTGCTTTCATTTAGTATCTTCATGCACTTCATGTCTCATGGACAAATATATATATAAAAAAACACCTCTTAGCATATCGAGGGGTTGCTTCTGCAGGTTTGCATCACATGTGAACTCGTGACTATGACTGGTGAAAACTGAACAAACTGAACCCTGAATCACGTGTCCTGCCTCCTGCGCGCTCGGACGTGTTGCAGAGTTCATGTGCAGAAACGGCTTCTTTTAGAAACTTAGATCTTGTACCAGTTAAAACAGGTTTACTCACCTTGTGACCGGAGATCTGCTGATTCTCTCAGGTTCGTCTGTGACCCTCAAGAAGAAAATAAAAACGTATCGTTAGGAATCAATTGGCCAATCGCTTTCTCCCCCCCACCCCCCACATTTCCTGTCAATCAGCTGCACAGCTAAACCACCGATCACGACACAGAACACGACCACTCATCTTCAAATCACAGATGGATCACCGAGCTGCACTCACTACACCGAAACACTGGATGGATGTGAACCCACAAAATGTCACCGACAAACAACTGAGGAGGATAAACAGATGCTGAGGGGGTGAATCTGTGGCAGGAGACCCGGAAGTGTGCGTCACCGCGGTGACAAACACAAACACAGACTTTAATGTTGGTAAAAGAACAAATGAGTGAGCTAAATGAGACCAGCAGAGACTGAACTGGCAGCTTCTTCACAGGCTTTGTGACTGCATGGACTCAAAGCACATTTTACACTATAAGCAGCCTTACTCACCCATAAACACGCACACACACACACACACACACACACACACACACTGATCATCAGGGTTGTGGTTCAGTGTCTCACTCAGGACTAGAGGAGCCAGGGATTGAACCTGCGGCCTTCTGGTCAGCACACTGTGACAGTAAGCGTTATGATGATGCTGTAGAGCAGGAGGCAGAGCCCTCAGCCTTCAGCTCAGTCTGGTGCAGCAGACAGACGTCCTCTCTAACTTGAAGATTAGGATTCAAGCTTTCCTTTTTGATGAAGCTTATAGTCAAAGTTAGCTATGCTGCTATAGTCTCAGGGGGACTTCCCATAATGCACTTCACCTTCCCCTCAACCCCCCTTCAGCATGCATTTTTATACAGCTGCTATACAGTGGTCTCTCTGTATGAGTCCTCAAAGCCACTCAGAGCCAGTGTCTCCAAGACTACATGATTTGCTATTAACACACACACACACACACACACACACACACACACACACACACACACACACACACACACACACACACACACACACACACAGAGACGGGATGGCTGAGACACTTCCATCTGTGTCCACCGGGGGGCGCTACAGTTGCTATTCCCATTCTTGACTGATGGCTTCCTTCCCACCAGGCTGGCAACCTAATCTCTATTCCTGGAAGCGAGGGTGACTTTGAAGGAGGCTGCAGTGAGTTTTCATTCATAGATTAAGTTTGAAAATGAACCCTGAGCTAACACGAGCCTAGCTCTGACCGAGGAGCCGCTGTGGTGCTGAGGCTTTAACAGGATCTAATCAAATGTTCGAATTGTGCGTCTCAGTGCAGTGACTGCACCACTTTTCATAAAATGCAGGGAGGGGTCTGTCCTGATTCTCACGGGGATACAACTCAGCATTTACAGATGAAAGTAATTACTGAGCAAATATCTGCAGGGGAATTTTTTTAGGATTAAGAACAGCAAACCCCACCCAAGCAACCAGGTCAGGGATACTCAACTCTCTTTTTTTTTACCTAAATAGTTTCTTTGCAGGTACATGCAGCCTGCTCTGCACCAATAATGATGTAAATATTTTCTGACTGAAGAAGTGAAGATTATGACCTTGTCTTAACACTCCTGCTCCTCCAAAAACAAGCAGCACTGCATCCTTATTTATGGAGGAGTGGAAGTGTTTGATGAACGTGAAGTGACAGACTGACCAGACTCTTCTACTCAGTGACTGTGTATAAACTGTGAAGTCTGTAAAACCAGACTGCGTGGGGGAGAAAGGAAGAGCAGAAAAAGAGGAAGAGCAGAAGGACATGAAAGAGGAGAGAGGAAACTGGGACGAGAGACAGACAGAAGCTAGCAGCAGTGTGACACAACAATCTGCTTGTATCTTGAGGGAGAGCCGTGCGAATCTCAGCCTGAGAGAGGGATAAACTCTGGTTACACAACTAATCCTGGTTTAAGACGGCAGCGATGCTGGGCCGCCCAGTTATGATCACTGCTGTAGCCCGAGACGCTTTTTTACAAGACGCTGAGACACATGCTGGGTACCTGTACGGTCATGGGTTCAACGCTGCAGGAACGAAGCCCTTCGTTCAGCTAATGCATCTTTTTACATTAATTTTTACAATATAGGCAGTATTTTTTTTGTATTTACCATATAGTAACAGTTGCCTTTTTGCACGCCCCACATTGCCTCAGTCTAAATCAAAACACATGTCGTGTGCATCCTGTGCACACTGCTGCAGTCGAGTCTAATGCTAAAAACCTCCTCCATTTCTGCGAGGCCGTTCCTCAGTTAGGTGGCTCTAGAAAGAAGCCTGTGCTGTGGACTGATCCCAAAAAATACATTTATTTACACTAAGAGGAGCCACTTTACAACATTAGAAGTCAAACTAGTTATATGGAAGTGTATGAAAGTCATATTTTGACATACATAATTAATATTGGCCTCTTTCTTATATAAAATACCAATAAAGCACCAGCTCCCCCTCCTGGTGTCTGCTGCAGGACCGATGATGTGTTAACAGCACAGACTAACATATGGTGCTGATTACGTGACTCAAAGAAGTACAGTTGGGTTACAAGAAACTCATCCTCCAGGGAACGAACACACACACACACACACACACACACACACACACACACACACACACACACACACACACACACACACACACACACACACACACACACCTCTATAGGGTTGTTTATTCTACAGCTGTGTGTGTGCTGCTCATGTACTGATTTATAACTATGTATAATCCTACCTGATGCAGTAAAGAGGAAAACGTAAACACAATATTAGAATATTAATAAGCCAACATTCACTTTTTTGCGTGTTTTGTTGGAAGCAGTAACGGTGCAGTGCCGTCTACAGCCTGTAGTGAGCGCTGTAACCTAAAGCAGAGACAGGCAGTGACAGACAGACACAGCGGCTGGTCGGAGGTTCAGAAACACAAACGCACTGTTTGGAGATAAAGCTGCTCTACTGGAGGAAGCAATCATCCAACATTTAGTCAGTACGGACCAACTCTGGGTCACAGATCAGAGTTTCTACAGGGAAGCTTGAATCCTGCATTTTTCTAACCTTTAACCTCAGTTAATGGAAACCAAAGGAGAGGTGAATAAGCACATCACACAACTCTCACAATAAACTGTACGAGATAACAGCAGTTTATTTATACTCAGGTTTCTGCATAACTTTTTATTTTAAATGCAATAACTGTTTTTGTGTCTGAACACACGATGAAGAACCAAAAGAAACCTAGAATTACGCACTATTATTTCTATTTTTAGCACTTCCAAAAAGTCCATATCACAAACTCTCGACCATATATTTTAGAAAATGATCAGATCTGATCCAGATCAGTCGAAGACAATGGATGCATGTGAACTGTGAACTGAATCCCTGTAAGCCAGAAGCTGAGACTTCAGACCGCTCTAAACACTCAGTTTTTTCTGTTTTTGGCTCGTTATGATGTCAGAAATCTCTAATATGGTCATCAAAGCTCTGGCTGTATGCAGAAGTAGCCCGTGTGTTTGTAAGGGGCAGCCAATCAGAGTAAAAGTGTTGTAAAGGGGGCGGGGCTAACTACTTGTTTCAGGAAAAAAAAAGATGAACTGACCAAATAAAGAGAGGCAGCACTAAGGACAAGATAAATACGGCTGACTCTGAGCTGTGGATCATGCAAAGCAGCAGACTTCAAGAGTGAAGCATGGAGCTGGATCTGAGCATAATAAGTCCACTTTAAAAAGTTTTTTCTTTTTTAAAGTAAATCTTAATGAAATGCCTTCTAACATTTATTCATACAGCTGACTTATATTTATACTAAGACAGGATAAGATGGGTCATCGTGATGTTTTATGATTTCAGTTTCCATCCATCCATCCATCCATCCATTCGCTTCCGCTTATCCTGGTCAGGGTCGCGGGGGGGCTGGAGCCTATCCCAGCTGTCATAGGGCGAGAGGCAGGGTACACCCTGAACAGGTCGCCAGCCT